>NW_026915731.1:0-20000 GCF_034315485.1 Pezoporus occidentalis
GGGGAAGGGGGTGACGGGAGGGTGATGCCACCCCCCCCAACTGGTCCCGGCGATGGGGGGCAAACGAGAGCTGCCTGGAATAGCTGGTCCTAAATAAGGAATGCTGGGGAGGTCCCAAGGGACAGGGAGCTGTCAGGTAGGGATGAGGGTGACGGATGGCACCGAGGTGCATCAACCCCTCAGTCACCCCCAGAGCTGGCTGGGGACGGGCTGTCACAGGGGACACCCCAAACCCCCATCCATGGGTGGTGGGGTCACCGGGACCCCCCCCCCCCCGCTCCAGGCTGCCCTATCCCAGGGTGGGATTTCCATGGGGCTGCTGCGTTCCACGGCGCTGGCAAAGGCCGGGTGAAGGATCCCCCCGTCCCCATCATCAGGGGGTCCCCAAAGGGTGGCACCCATCGGGGTGCCCCCCCCTTATGGGTGCCCCACTCTGCCACGGTGCATGGCACTCGGGGCACAGCAGAGCCCAGCACCCTACGGGGGTCACCGCAGCTCCCCACTGGGATCCCGAAGGGCACAAACCGGATGACAGCGCTCAGCCCCCCGCATGCATCCAGGCTCCAAACGAGACGGGAAGGGAACAGCGGCGCGGCGGACCCACAGCGGGGCGGGACGGGATGCGGGACCCACATCAACCCCTGCCTGAGCCCCGCACCCCGACGTCGAGGGGTCGCGTGTGTCCGTGTGTGTCCGTGTGTGTCCATGTGTGTCCATGTGTGTCCATGTGTGTCCGTGTGTGTCCATGTGTGTCCATGTGTGTCCATGTGTGTGTCCATGTGTGTCCATGTGTGTCCGTGTGTGTGTCCATGTGTGTCCGTGTGTGTGTCCATGTGTGTCCCTGTGTGTCCGTGTGTCCATGTGTGTCCGTGTGTGTGTCCGTGTGTGCGTCCGGGTGCAGCGGTGCCCAGATGTGGGGGCCGAGCCGGGCGCTGGGTGCAGCGCGCACCGGGAACACCCCCCCCCCCGTCCCCCCGTTCCCGTTCCCCCGCTCACCGGGTGCCTTTGTCCCCCATGGCCCCGCGGATCCGCGGCTGCTCCCCCCCGGGAAGCGCCGGCCGGGACTGGAAAATCACCGCGGAGAGGAGGCGGCGGCGGCGGCGGGCGCTGGGCCCGCTCCGAGCTCGGTGCAGCCCGGTCCGGAGCGGGGAGCGGAACGGCACGAACCGGCTCGGTTCAATTCGGAACGACTCGGCCCGGATCGGCTCCGGCTCGGGCGCTGCCGAGCGCAGCCCCGCGGCGCTGCCGCCGCCTCCGACCGCCCCCGAGCGCCCCCGAGCGGCCCCGAGCGGCCCCCGGGGGGGGGGGGGGGGGGAGGGGAAGGAGGGGCCGCTCCCCCCGCCCCCAACCCCCCCCCCCCCCCCCGCGCGTGCACAAGGTGGGGGGTGGGGGGGTGCTCGTGCACAAACAGGCGCGCACACGTGTGCACGGGGGGGAGGGGCGTGAACACACCCGAGCACACGATCCCCGTTGTGCGTGAGCGCCGCCCTGTGCACACACGCACACGTGTACACGCACACACGTGCACACATACACACACGTGCACACGCACACACGTGTACACTCACACGTGCACACACTCACACGTGAACACACACACACACGTGTACACATACACACACGTGTACACGCACACACGTGCACACACACACACGTGCACACACACACACGTGCACACGCACACACACATGCACACACGTGCACACACACACGTGCGCACACACACGTGCACACACACACGTGCGCACACACACGTGCGCACACACACGTGCGCACACACACACGTGCACACACACACGTGCACACACACACGTGCACACACACACACACACGTGCGCACACACACACACGTGCACACACACACACACATGTGCGCACACACACACACATGTGCGCACACACACACACGTGCACACACACACACACGTGCACACACACACACACGCACACACACACATGCGCACACACACACGCACACACACGTGCACACACACACACGTGCACACACACACACACCCATGTGCACACACACACACGTGCACACACACACATATGTGCACACACACACACGTGCACACACACACACGTGCACACACACACGTGCACACACACACATGTGCACACACACACACACGTGCACACACGTGCACACACACACACGTACACACACATGTACACACGTACACACACGTACACACGTGTACACACGTGCACACACACACGTACACACGTGCACACACACACGTAGCCCGCCTCCTGCACACACACAGAGCGCACACACACCACACACACGGGCAGCCCCAACACAGCGGAGCTGGGCCGGGCGGGAGCGGGCACACACAGGCACACACAAGGAGCAAGGACACACACACGCGGGGTGTGACACACAAGTGTGGGGCACACACGGGGGGGCCACACACACACGGTGCGGTGCACACACACGGGTGTACACACACACAGTGTGGGGCAGTGGGTGTACACACATGCGGTGCAGTGTGGGGCACACACACAGTGCACACACAGTGTGGGGCACACACAGGTGTGTGCACACACACAGCGGGTGTATGCACACACACAGTGCTGTGCACACACACACGGCACACACACGGTGCGCACACACACGGGTGCACACACACAGTGCACACACACACGGGTGTATGCAGCACACAGTGCTGTGCAGTGCAGTGTGGGGCACACACACAGCGCACACACACAGTGTGGGGCACACACACACACAGTGCAGTGCAGTGTGGGGCACACACAGGTGTATGCACACACGCAGTGCACACACACAGTGCAGTGTGGGGCACACACATGCAGCACTGTGCGGTGCACACAGTGCAGTGTGGGGCACACACACACACAGTGCAGTGCTGTGCAGTCACACACACACGGGTGTATGCACACACACAGTGTGGGGCACACACACACTGTGCAGTGCACACACACGCAGCACACGGTGCGGTGCAGTGCACACACACAGTGTGGTGCACACACACAGTGTGGGGCAGAGCGGGTGTATGCAGCGCAGTGCGGTGCAGTGTGGGGCAGAGCGGGTGTATGCAGCGCAGTGCAGTGCAGTGTGGGGCAGAGCGGGTGTATGCAGCGCAGTGCAGTGCTGTGCAGTGCAGTGTGGGGCAGAGCGGGTGTATGCAGTGCAGTGCAGTGCGGTGCAGTGCAGTGTGGGGCAGAGCGGGTGTATGCAGCGCAGTGCGGTGCGGTGCAGTGCAGTGTGGGGCAGAGCGGGTGTATGCAGCGCAGTGCGGTGCGGTGCAGTGCAGTGTGGGGCAGAGCGGGTGTATGCAGCGCAGTGCAGTGTAGTGTGGGGCAGAGCGGGTGTATGCAGCGCAGTGCGGTGCTGTGCTGTGCAGTGCAGTGTGGGGCAGAGCGGGTGTATACACTGCAGTGCAGTGCGGGGCAGTGCAGTGCGGGGCAGAGAGGGTGTATGCAGTGCAGTGCGGTGCGGTGCAGTGCAGTGTGGGGCAGAGCGGGTGTATGCAGCGCTGTGCGGTGCGGTGCAGTGCAGTGTGGGGCAGAGCGGGTGTGTGCAGCGCAGTGCAGTGCAGTGTGGGGCAGAGCGGGTGTATGCAGCGCAGTGCGGTGCGGTGCAGTGCAGTGTGGGGCAGAGCGGGTGTATGCAGCGCAGTGCGGTGCAGTGCGGGGCAGAGCGGGTGTGTGCGGTGCAGTGCGGTGCTGTGCAGTGCAGTGTGGGGCAGAGCGGGTGTATGCAGCTCTGTGCGATGCTGTGCAGTGCAGTGTGGGGCAGAGCGGGTGTATGCAGCGCAGTGCGGTGCTGTGCAGTGCAGTGTGGGGCAGAGCGGGTGTGTGCAGCGCAGTGCAGTGCTGTGCAGTGCAGTGTGGGGCAGAGCGGGTGTATGCAGCGCAGTGCAGTGCAGTGTGGGGCAGAGCGGGTGTATGCAGCTCTGTGTGATGCTGTGCAGTGCAGTGTGGGGCAGAGCGGGTGTATGCAGCGCAGTGCGGTGCGGTGCAGTGCAGTGTGGGGCAAACGGGTGCATGCAGCACAGTGGTGTGCAGTGCAGTGTGGGGCAGAGCGGGTGTGTGCAGCGCAGTGCGGTGCTGTGCAGTGCAGTGTGGGGCAGAGCGGGTGCATGCAGCACAGTGAGGTGCTGTGCAGTGGGGTTTAGTATGGTGCAGTGCTGTGCAGTGTGGTGCTGCACAATGTGATCTGTAGCGTGGTGTGCAGTGCAGTGTGGGGCAGAGGGGGTGTATGCAGCGCAGTGCGGTGCTGTGCAGTGCAGTGTGGAGCAGAGCGGGTGTATGCAGCGCGGTGCAGTGTGGTTTAGTACGTTGCGGTGCTGTGCAGTGTGGTGCTGCACAATGTCATCTGTAGTGTGGTGCTGTGCAGTACAGTGGTGCGCAATGCAACACGTAGTGCAGTGTGCAGTGCAGTGTGGTTTGGTATGGTTCAATGTGGTGCTGTGCAGTACAGCGGTGAGCAGTGCAGCGCAGTGTGCAGTGTTGTGCAGTGCAGTGCAGTTTGGTGCGGTGCTCTGTGGCACTCTGTGGTGCTGCACAGTGCAGCCCAATGGGGCTTGTGCAACGTGGTGCGGTGCAGTGCGACATGCAGTGCAGCGTGCCTTGCGGCGCCGTGCAGTGCAGTGCTCTGTATCACCGTGCAGTGCAGTGCTCTGTATCACCGTGCAGCACTGTGCACAAGCGACACATCCACGTGCACGAAGCAGCCACAAGCCCCACATGAAGCCCGTGTGCTTAAGCATCCATGGGTGCACATGGGTACAGCCCAGAGGCCGGGGTGAGGGGCTTGATGGGTGTTGTGGCACCCTGTGTGCACCCAGGGGGGCAAAGGGACGTCGCCAGGGGCATGGAGGCGTCAGTGTCAGAGGCAGAGGAGCTGAAATGCCACCGTTTCCCCCCAAAACCTTGTTCTGGGACATGCTTAGTGTGAAACTGGGCTTTGCTCAGGGCTCTGCGGCTGGGTTTGACCACGGCTGGGGGGGAATGGGGGCTCTTCAGGCAGGGTTTCACCCCAATCCTGGCAGCTCAGCCCGTGACAGCGTCAAAGCCACCAGGGACTTCCCTTGGGATGAAGCCATCGGATGGGGCTGGGATGAAAGCGCTGCATTGATCCCAGTAATGAATTGCTTGTTAGTGGGATGGCTCAAGTCAGGCCTGGAGCTGGGATGGAAACCACAGCCCTGATGGGGAGGTGATGGCCAGAGCTGAGCTCTGCAAGGGGAGGGAGAGATGCTGAACCCAGGGTCCTGCATCCCGGAACACTGTGGGAAAGGGTCCGTGGGGGGAATCACAGCCATGCACAAAGGGCAGCGTGACCCATGGGTGCAGAGTCCTGCCCATGGGGCTGAGGTGGGTGCCATGGAATCAGGGAATGGTTTGGGATGAAGGGAGCTTAAAGCCCATCCAGCCCCAACCCCTGCCACGGGCAGGGACCCCTTCCATAGAGCAGCTTGCTCCAAGCCCCTGTGTCCAACCTGGCCTTGAACACTGCCAGGGATGGGGCAGCCACAGCTTCTCTGGGCACCCTGTGCCAGCGCCTCAGCACCCTCACAGGGAAGAGCTTCTGCCTTATCTCCAACCTGAACTTCCCCTGTTTCAGTCTGCGCCCAGTCACGCAGGCTGGGATGTTCTGCCACCCGCAGGGACCCGGACACGCTGCAGAGGTGGGGCCGTGTGAGCCCCATGGAGCTCAACCAGGCCAAGGGCAAGGTCCTGCCCCTGGGCTGGGGCATTCCCAGTGCAAACCCAGCCTGGGAGAGACCGGATGGAGCAGCCTGAGGAGAAGGACTTGGGGTGCTGGGTGAGGAGAAGCTCCCCATGACCCGGCTTCAGTGTGTGCTTGAGCCCAGAACCCCCCCGTGTGCTGGGCTGCACCCCCAGAGCGTGAGCAGCAGCTCAGGGAGGGGATCCTGCCCCTCTGCTGCGTGAAGGGGAGACCCCCCCTGCAGCCCTGATCCAGCTCTGGGGCAGCAGCACAAGGGCTCTTGACAAGGGGCTGCCCCATCCCTGGTAGCATCCCTGCACCCCAAACCCACATCCCTCACCCTGCTCCGGAGCATCCCTCGGGACCCCGACACGAGGCACCCACGGAGCCGCCGCGGGGAGATCCACGTATGAAATTTATTTAGGAAACCAAAACCCACCAAAAATTATAGAGTAAGAAAGGAGGAGGAGGGGAAGGGGAAGGGGAAGGGGAAGGGGAAGGGGAAGGAGAAGGAGAAGGAGAAGGAGAAGGAGAAGGAGAAGGAGAAGGAGAAGGAGAAGGAGAAGGAGGAGAAGCAGAAGGAGAAGGAGGAGAAGGGGTGGAAGAGAACAGGAGGAGGAGGAGAAGACTGGGAGGAGTGGAAGAACAAGGAGGAGAAGGGGAATGAGAAGGAGGAGGAGGAGAAAACAAGAAGGGGAGGAGGAGAAGAACGAGAAGAAGAAGGGGAAGAGAAGGAGGAGAAGGGGAAGATGAGAATAACAAGGAGGAGGAGAAGGGGAAAGGGAGGAGAAGGAGAAAAGAAGCCAGGGAGGATTAAAACGAGGAGAAGAACAAGAAGTACAGAAGGAGAGGAGGCAAGGAGAAGGGGAGGGAGGAGGAGAAGGAAGAGGAGAAGGAGGAGAATAAAGAGAAGAAGGAGACAAAGCGGGAGCAGGAGGAGCAGATTCGCCTCCTCGGGCTCCGCTGGAGCCCAGCACAAGCAGCGCCGCGAGCGGGGCGCGGAGGAGCCGGCGGAGGCTCCGCTGCCCGGTATCCACCGGGAACCGGGGGAGCAGCGCCCACCGGCGGCAGGGGCTGGGGAAGCGGGATGCGGCCGGGGACCTGTGGTACCCGGGACGCGGCACCCCAGGCGGGATCCGCATCCCCGCATCCATCGGCACCCGTCTGGGGTGTGAGGCTCCCTCACTGGCTCCGGGATGCAGGTACCGGCTGGATGGGGAACATTGGTCCGTGACCACGCTGGTGTCACACCAGGGATGGAGCCACCCTCCTCCTCTTGCAGTGTGTGGGGGGGGTTCGCTGCTTGTGGGACCATCCATATCCCCCCTTGTGTCATCTCGTGGTGGCCAAGGGCTTGGGGGGTCTTGTAGGAGAAGCCAGCAGCCAACGTGGTCACCGCATGGGTCCTACCAGGGTTTGGGCAAAGGCATCTCCGAGTAGGTAAGGCAAAAGGAATTGAGTTCTCTTTGTCCATGGCGAGGTTCTCCTGATGCTCCCATAGACACGTGTGCTCCAGGGCACCCCAGGAGACCAGGCCAAGCTGCCCTTGATCCTGGTGGGACCAACCCCATCGGGACCAACCCCAGTAGAGCCAGGACTTCACTGTGCTGCTTCCATCACCTTCCTCTGCCGTGGTGGTGCTGATGGAGCCATCGGCTCCCATGGGCTGGATGGAGCAGCCAGAGGGGCTCGGTGCACCCCAGTGCCTCATTCCTGGCTCCCCCTGCCCTGGTTCTCCTGCTCATGGCTGGTTTGGGTGGCTTTAAGTGGGGTGACAAAGACCTGGAGGGGCACTGTGGGGCTGATGGAGCAGAGGGGTCCACACGTATCTGGTGGTGGGGCTGGGGGGACCATGGGGTGGCCAGAAGGGTCCATGCATGGTGATTGATGGGTTAGAAGGACCACAGGAGACCATCAGGGTCCATGCATGGTGGTTGGTAGGACAGGAGGGACCACAGGAGGGCATCACTGTCCATGCATGGTGGTCAACAGGACCACAGGAGGATGGTGGGGTCCATATGCATCAGGCAGCAAGGCAGGAGGGGTGGTGGGACACTGGCAGGGTCCATGCATGGCCAGAGGGACCACAGGAAACCATCAGGATCCATGCATGGTGCTAAGTAGGACCAGGGGGACCACAGGAGGCCATTGCTGTCCATGCATGGTGGTCCGTGGGACCAGAGGGTCCATGGGAGGATGGTAAGGTCCATGCATGGCAGTTGATGGGACCAGAAGGACCACAAGAAGCCATCAGGGTCCATGCATGGTGGTCTATAGGACCAGAGGGACCACAGGAGACCATCAGGGTCCATGCATGGTGCTCTGCAGGACCAGAGGGGCCACAGGAGACCATCAGGGTCCATGCATGGTGCTCTGCAGGACCAGAGGGGCCACAGGAGACCATCAGGGTCCATGCATGGTGCTCTGCAGGACCAGAGGGACAATGGTGGGGTCCATGCATGGTGGCCACAGCGGGGTGATGCCATGGACGGGTTGGTCACTGGTGCAGCCACTTGCAGCGAGGAGGCTCCAGGATGGGCACCACGGTGCTGAGCCACAGAGACACCACGTGGTGGGGACCAATCCTGCAGCCTTGGCACGGGTGTAGCCCTTGCAGGGGTCATGGTTTGGTGGGACCAGGCTGGGTGAAAGACACGGGGCCTCCCATGGGTGATGGGGGGTTAGAGGCAGGGGGGTTCTCCAGTGTGGTGGGGCTGGATGCAGGCAGAGCATCGCCATGGTCATGGGCATCCTGCCCCAGATGCCTCCTCTATGTAGATCCAGCCTCTTTCCATGGGTCTCATCCTGGCTCCTCCATCCCCAGCACTCCCATCCCACCTCCCCAGCCTTGGCTCCACCTTTGGGGTCCATAGGGATGTCCCCACGCCATTCACCCCATCACCAGCACTCCCATTGCCCCTCATCCCCCTCCATCCCATTGACCCCATTTCAGGTGAGAACCCTTTGAGGGTGCTTCCATTGAGGACATCGTCCCCGTTGTCACCCTATGGAGACAAAACCTGCAGCCTTAAGGCAGTTGAAAGCACACCCAGCCCTATGGCGTCCCCATGGCGTCCCCATAGTGTCCCCACAGGGCCCCAAGGCAGAGTCCCACCAAAGAGGGCCCCAAGGTGAAGGTGGCACCTGAACGAACACCCACAGGAAGGGGACAGTCCCCGCTGGAGGGGAGGTGGGTGGTGGCTGAGCCCTCGCCATGGTGCTCCAGTCACTCGTGTCCGTCCCCACCACCCCACAACCTCCTCCCCATGGGCTGGGGGGGGACGGGACGGGACCATCCATGGTGTCCCCCCCGTCACCCCCTTCACTCAGCCCCTGCCATGGGGTGTCCCCCCTCGGGCTCCAGGCATCCATTGAGCTGGGGGTCGTATTCCTCATCCAGGAAGTCCAAGGAGTTGTTGCTGGGCAGGCCGCGGATGGTGAACTTGTGGGACACCTTCGTCCACTGCTCCCGGTTGCTGGCCACCCTCTCATAGAGCTCCGATGCCTTCGGGAAGAGGTCCTGGAGCAACCTATAGGGGGAGAACCCATCAGCGTGGGGCTGAACCCGCCGAGGTGCGACCACGCCGCTCGGGAGCCCCACAGCATGGGGAAGACCCAGCAGCCACGGGGGTGCTCACTTGTAGATGGGCATGGCGATGTGCTCCATGAAGCTGATCTGCAGCTCCGGGATGTAGGCTTTCTCCCGGTCCATCATCTCCAGCGGGCGGTTGCCCATGGCCTTCTCCTGTAGAGATGGTCAATGGCAATGGTCATCCCTTCTCCAGTCAGACCATCATGGGATGGCTTGGGTTGGAAGGGAGCTTGAAGCTCATCCAGTTGCAAACCCCGGACATGATGGGGGTGAGGATGGGATGGGAATAGAAAGAAGGATAGAGATGGGGATGGGGACAAGGATAGGGATGGGGACAAGGATGGGGATGGGGACGGGGACAAAGATAAGGATGGAGATGGGAACAAGGATGGGGATTGGGACAAGGATGGGGATGGGGACAAGGATGGGGATGGGGACAAAGATAAGGATGGGGATGGGAACGAGGATGGGGATTGGGACAAGGATGGGGATGGGGACAAGGATGGGGATGGGGACAAAGATAAGGATGGAGATGGGAACAAGGATGGGGATTGGGACAAGGATGGGGATGGGGACGGGGACAAAGATAAGGATGGAGATGGGAACAAGGATGGGGATTGGGACAAGGATGGGGATGGGGACAAGGATGGGGATGGCAACAAAGATAAGGACGGAGATGGGACCAAGGATGGGGATTGGGACAAGAATGGGAATGGGGACAAGGATGGGGATGGGGACAAAGATAAGGATGGAGATGGGACCATGGATGGGGATTGGGACAAGGATGGGGACAAAGATAAGGATGGGAACAAGGATGGGGATAGAGATGGAGATGAGGATGGGAGTAGAGATGGGGATGAGGATGGGGATAGGGATGGGGATGGGGATGGAGATGGGGATGGGGAGAAGGATAAGGATGGAGGTGGGGCCATGTCAGGGACCCCTTCCATTAGAGCAGCTTGCTGTGTCCAGCCTGGCCTTGAACACTGCCAGGGATGGAACACCCATAACATCTCTGGGCCAGACCTCCCTGTTCCACCTCCCACCTCACCCAAGCCCCTTTGGTGCTTGCCAAGAGCATTGGCCAAGCCCAAGCCTTGGTGCCACCTACCAGGTCACCCTGGGAGAAGAACTCCTTGTAGATCAGCTCCTGCAAGGGACAGGCTGTCAGCATGGAGGGGTGCACACCGGGGTGACCCCCCCCACCCCATCCACCCCCCAGACCCCTCTCCATGTCCCCATGAGGCTCCTGGCATGGGGAGCTACTGCGTGGCCATGGGGTCCCTTCATGGAGGAACCACTTCCCTAGGGCATGATGGGGGGCAGGTCGGTTCCAGTGCTGGGGGACATGCAGGTGCTATGGGGCAGCTCCTAAGGGGTCAGCCCCACGGTGGGACGCTCACCGCGATCTTCCTGGTGGTCTTCCAGCCCTTGGTCTGGTCGGAGAGGTCGCAGGAGGTCATGAGCAGGCAGAGCAAGAGGCTGTGGTGCTGCTTGTTCTTGGGGTCGTAGCCCACTGTGGGGCAGGGGTTGGGGGGCTCAGGAAGGAGCCCCACAGCCCCCATCACCCCCTGCATGAGGACTATGGGGACCCGCGGTGCCAACTCCCAGCCTTGGTGGGCTGAGGTCCCACCACAACCCCTTATCCCGTGGTCTTCACCTTCTGCCATCTTCTGGAGGTCCTTGAAGATGCGGAGGTGATGCGCCAGGTCGGTGGCCAGGATGATGTCCCTCATGAGGTCCAGCATGCGCTGGTAGTCCTGCAGGGCCAGGCAAGGTGACTACCAGCATCCCAAGAGCCGGATGCAGAGACGGGGAGCTCCGGTGGGATGTGGGATGCTCCGCGTGGAAGAGGGACCAAGCTTTGGGGCTCACCTTGCGGGAGAAGTGGTCAAAGATGTTGCAGCCTTGGCTGTTGAGGATGGCGATGGCTTGGGCGAAGTGATGCCGCTGCAGGAGGAGACGGGACCATGGAGCAGGCAGGGTGCAGGCAGGGTCCTGCCCCACCACCACGGCCAGGGTGGACCTTACCTCCATGACGGAGCCCTCTGAGCTGTACAGCGCAGCCAGGACTGATTTCTGCAAGGCAAAGAGGTGGGATCCATGGGGTTATGGGGGTGCAGAACCCCCCGGGCCCCGTCTCCATCCCTGTCCCCACAACCCCTGCGCGTCCCAGCGCCGGGCTCGGCTCACCGAGGCCACCTGGAAGGAGTTATTGGTGCCTCTGTGGTCCAGGTCGTGGCACATGCAGGAGATGAAGAGGGCAAAGATCTCGATGTCTCTGAGATGGGGGAAGGAGGGAAACTGAGGCAGGCGGGAGGGCAGGGAACACCCCATGGGGACAGGGCACGGGGACGGGCTCCAGCCTTACTCCAGGTAGTTGACGAGCTCCAGGTTCTTGTAGAGCAGGTAGCAGAAGTGGGAGACGGAGAAGGCGTGCATCCAGTTGTGGTACGGGGGGTCCCGGTAGCCCTTCTTCACCATCAGGCAGAACCTGGGGGGGGACACAGGGACATGGGTTGGGGGGGACTTTGTACCCATGGGGACCTTCACTTGGCTGGGTGGACCCTGGCAGGATGGGATGGGGATGGGGATGGGGACAAGCATAAGGATGGGGACGGGGACAAGGACAAGGACAAGGACAAGGACAAGGACAAGGACAAGGATAAGGATAAGGATAAGGATAAGGATAAGGAGGGTAAGGATAAGGATAAGTATAAGGGTAAGGATAAGGGTAAGGATAAGGGTAAGGGTAAGGATAAGGGTAAGGCTAAGGCTAAGGCTAAGGATAAGGATAAGGATAAGGATAAGGACAAGAATAAGGATAAGGACAAGGACAAGGACAAGGACAAGGACAAGGACAAGGAGGGTAAGGATAAGCATAAGGATAAGGGTAAGGGTAAGGATAAGGATAACGATAACAAGAAGGAGAAGGATAACGATAACGAGAAGGATAAGAATAAGGACAAGGATAAGGACAAGGACAAGGAGGGTAAGGATAAGGATAAGGATAAGGATAAGGATAAGGATAAGGATAAGGATAAGGATAAGGATAAGGATAAGGATAAGGACAAGAATAAGGATAAGGACAAGAATAAGGATAAGGACAAGGGCAAGGAGGGTAAGGATAAGGGTAAGGATAAGGGTAAGGATAAGGATGGGGATGGTGACAAGGATGAGGACAGGGATGGGGACCCACCTGGTGAGCGTCTGACGGTCCATCTTGTAGGTGTTGATGAAGTTCATGTCCTGCAGCATGCTCAGGATGGCCTGGGGAGGGGACAGGGGGGTGGCAGCGGGTGACAGTGCCCAGCAGGGTGTCGTTCCCCCCCGCCCCGGCAGGCAGCTGCATTTTGGGACCATCCCCACAGTCCTCACCATGGAGGTGTCATCCTCGGGCAGCGAGCGCGGGGTGTAGGTGAAGTTGGCGAAGTTGGGGTCGATGGTGGCCACGGGCTGGATGCCCTCGTTCAGCAGCTTCGTGTACTCATCATCCGACACCTGCGGCGCGAGCAGGTCCCCAGGGGTCCCCACGCTGTCCCTGGGGCCACAGCATCCCCGGGGTACCCCCGCCACATTGGGTCACCACCGCGGGGTGGGGTGGGGGGCACCATGGTGGTGGTGGTGGCGGTCCCAGCTCGTGTCCCCATCCCTGTCCCCGTGTCCCCTCACCTTCATGTGGTACATCATCATCTCGTTGGCCAAGTGGCTGCGGTACTGCGCCTCGTTCACCTTCTTGTACAGCAGAGACTGCGGGGTGGGAGGGGGGTTATGGAGCTCTGGAGGGGACCCCAAAGCCTCCCAGTACCTCCCAGTCAGCCAGCACATCCATGTGTGCCCTCCCCATCCATCCCTTCCCATGCCACCCCATCCCATCCATTGCATCCCATTCCATCCCATTCCATTCCATCCCATCCCATTCCATCCCATCCCATCCATCCATCGCATCCCATTCCATCCCATCCCATTCCATCCCATCCCATTCCATTCCATTCCATCCTATCCCATCCTATCCCATCTAATCCCATCCATCCCATCCCCATCTTATTCCATCCCACCTCATCCCATCCCATTCCCATCCCATCACATCCTATCCCATTCCACCCCATCACATCCCATCTCATCTCATTCCATTCCATCCCATCCCATCCAATCACAATCCATCTCATCCCATCCTATCTCGTCCCATTTTATCCCATCCCATTTCATCCCATTTCATCCCATCCCAATCCATCTCATCCCATTTCATCCCATTTCATCCCATCCCAATCCATCTCATCCCATCTCACCCCATTTTATCCCATCCCATCCGATCTCACCCCATCCCATCCCCTCCACCGCTTATCCCCAGGGAACAGGGACCACACAATGTCCCCCCATCATCCCTGTGCTGTGCCCACCCCTGGCTCCCCCTCGCCCCGCCGTTGTTCCCCCCTCCTCATACATGGGCGATGCTGATGCCGCAGTAGATGGAGAAGGCGGTGGCCAGGTCCTCATCGAACTTGCTGAACCAGGGCCCGTTGATCTTGTTCACCAGCTCCGCCACCCCGATCACCTCTGCAGGGAGACGGAGGGGCACAGGGGCAGGATCAGGCCCATGCCTGGGGACAGGATGGGGCCCCTGGGCTGCGGATGGTGATGCTGGGGACAGGATGGTGCCCATGTACCTGGAACACTGCTGTACCCATGGGCTGGGGACAGGATGGTGTCCATGTACCAGGAACACTGCTGTACCCATGGCTGGGGACAGGATGGTGCCCATGCACCTGGAACACTGCTGTACCCATGGCTGGGGACAGGATGGTGCCCATGTACCAGGAACACTGCTGTGCCCATGGCTGGGGACAGGATGGTGCCCATGTACCAGGAACACTGCTGTACCCATGGCTGGGGACAGGATGGTGCCCATGTACCTGGAACACTGCTGTACCCATGGCTGGGGACAGGATGGTGCCCATGTACCAGGAACACTGCTGTACCCATGGCTGGGGACAGGATGGTGCCCATGTACCAGGAACACTGCTGTACCCATGGCTAGGGACAGGATTGTGCCCATGCACCTGGAACACTGCTGTACCCATGGCTGGGGACAGGATGGTGCCCATGGCTGGGGACAGGATTGTGCCCATGCACCTGGAACACTGCTGTACCCATGGCTGGGGACAGGATGGTGCCCATGGCTGGGGACAGGATTGTGCCCATGCACCTGGAACACTGCTGTACCCATGGCTGGGGACAGGATGGTGCCCATGTACCAGGAACACTGCTGTACCCATGGCTGGGGACAGGATGGTGCCCATGCACCTGGAACACTGCTGTACCCATGGCTGGGGACAGGATGGTGCCCATGGCTGGGGACAGGATTATGCCCATGCAGTAAGAACATGATGGTGCTCATGTTCTAGGGACAGGATCGTGCCCATGTACCTGGAACACTGCTGTGCCCATGGCTGGGGACAGGATGGTGCCCATGTACCAGGAACACTGCTGTACCCATGGCTGGGGACAGGATGGTGCCCATGCACCTGGAACACTGCTGTACCCATGGCTGGGGACAGGATGGTGCCCATGTACCAGGAACACTGCTGTACCCATGGCTGGGGACAGGATGGTGCCCATGTACCAGGAACACTGCTGTACCCATGGCTGGGGACAGGATGGTGCCCATGTACCTGGAACACTGCTGTGCCCATGGCTGGGGACAGGATGGTGCCCATGTACCTGGAACACTGCTGTACCCATGGCTGGGGACAGGATGATGGCTGGGGACAGGATGGTGCCCATGTACCAGGAACACTGCTGTGCCCATGGCTGGGGACAGGATGGTGCCCATGTACCTGGAACACTGCTGTACCCATGGCTGGGGACAGGATGGTGCCCATGGCTGGGGACAGGATGGTGCCCATGTACCTGGAACACTGCTGTACCCATGGCTGGGGACAGGATGGTGCCCATGGCTGGGGACAGGATGGTGCCCATGTACCAGGAACACTGCTGTGCCCATGGCTGGGGACAGGATGGTGCCCATGTACCAGGAACACTGCTGTGCCCATGGCTGGGGACAGGATGGTGCCCATGTACCAGGAACACTGCTGTACCCATGGCTGGGGACAGGATGGTGCCCATGTACCTGGAACACTGCTGTACCCATGGCTGGGGACAGGATGGTGCCCATGTACCTGGAACACTGCTGTACCCATGGCTGGGGACAGGATGGTGCCCATGCACCTGGAACATTGCTGTGCCCATGGCTGGGGACAGGATGGTGCCCATGCACCTGGAACACTGCTGTACCCATGGGCAAGGGACAGGATCATGCCCATGTGCTGGGGACAGGGTTGTGCCACCGGAATGGTAACCAGATGCTGTTGGCAGTGCTGTGCCCACGTTCTGGGGACAGGATCATGCCCGTGTTCTGGGGACAGCATCATGCTACTGGAATGGTACCCAGATGCTGTTGACAGTGCTGTGCCCACGTTCTGGGGACAGGATTGTACCTGTGTGCTATGGACAGGATTGTACCTGTGTGCTATGGCCAGGACTGTGTCTGTGTACCAGGGACAGTGCTGTGCCCACTGCTGTGCTGTGCCCATGTACACTGCTGTACCCAGGGACAGGATTGTGTGGAACATTGCTGTTCTGGGGACACCTGTGTGCAGGACAGGATGCCCTGTGTGTTGGCCAGGACTGTGTCTGTGTACCAGGAACAGCGCTGCCACGTTCTGGAATGGGGACACAGTTCTGGGGGCAGGATTGTACCTGTGTGTGCCTGTGTGTGGACTGTGTCTGTGTACCTGTGTGCTATGGCCAGGACTGTGTCTGTGTACCAGGGACAGTGCTGTGCCCACGTTCTGGGGACAGGATCATGCCCGTGTGCTGGGGACAGCATCGTGCCACTGGAGTGGTACCCAGATGCTGTTGACAGTGCTGTGCCCACGTTCTGGGGACAGGATGGTGCCCATGTAAGAGGGACAGGATTGTACCTGTGTGCTATGGCCAGGACTGTGTCTGTGTACCAGGAACAGTGCTGTGCCCACATTCTGGGGACAGGATGGTGCCCATGTAAGAGGGACAGGATTGTACCTGTGTGCTATGGCCAGGACTGTGTCTGTGTACCAGGAACAGCGCTGTGCCCATGTTCTGGGGACAGGATCATGCCCGTGTTCTGGGGACAGCATCGTGCCACCGGAGTGGTACCCAGATGCTGTTGACAGTGCTGTGCCCAGGGGCAGGGGGCAGGCCCCGTGCCCATGCGCTGAGGGACAGGACGGCGGCCACATCCTCGGGCCAACATTAGCGCCCGTGTGCCAGGGCCGGATGCTGCCCCCACGCCCCAGGGCACCCTTCCACCACCACACACGCGGAGCCCATCTCCCACCGCAGGCATCGTCCCCGTGGCCCCAGCAGCCCTCACCCTGGCTCTCGTTCTTGATGGGGAAGCAGAGGATGTTCCTGGTGCGGAAGCCGGTGCTGTCGTCCACGCCGCGGTAGAAGAGCGGGTGGGAATAGGCGTCCTTGATGTTGAGGATCTTGCCGGTGGTGGCCACGTGCCCGGCGATGCCCTGGTCCGCGGGGATGCGGATCTCGTAGCTCTGCAGCAGGGACACGGATTGAGGCACCGTCAGCGCGCCCGTGGTGGCACCAAGCTGTGCGGTGCGGGCCATGGGGAGCTGGGCTGAGGACATTGGGGCTGTTGAGCCTGGAGAAGAGAAGCTGCGAGGAGACCTCAGAGCAGCTTCCAGTGTGTGAAGGGGGCTGCAAGGATGCTGGGGAGGGACTCTTCATCAGGGACTGCAGTGATAGGACAAGGGGTGATGGGTTCAGACTGAAACAGGGGAAGTTCAGGTTGGAGGTAAGGCAGAAGCTCTTCCCTGTGAGGGTGCTGAGGCGCTGGCACAGGGTGCCCAGAGAAGCTGTGGCTGCCCCATCCCTGGCAGTGTGGTTGGACACAGGGGCTTGGAGCAAGCTGCTCTATGGAAGGGGTCCCTGCCCGTGGCTTTAGATGAGCTTTAAGCTCCCTTCACCCCAACCCATTCCCTGATTCCACATCACTCTGGGGACAGGACCCCGGGCACCCCCCAAGCCCCCTCCTGCGCTCCCCGCGCTCACCTCATCGTCCACCACTCCTCCATCAAACACTTTGGCCACCAGCTCGTGGCTGAGCCGGTCCAGCAGGAACACGGAGCATCTGGAACAGATGCTGACGCTGCTGGCACCCGTGGGGGGGTCCCAGCACCCCAATGGTGTCACCCACACCCCCCGTGCCCCCCCCAGGGGCTCACTCACATCTCGGCGTTGCTGAGGTTTCGCGCCTCGGTGATGATCTCCTGGAGCAGAACGGAGACGTCGTCTGCGGGGAGGGGGGGTCAGGGAGCCGGGGCACGCAGGGACTGCCCGAGTACCCCCCCCTTCCCCATAGCGCCTTCCCTGCACACCCATGCAGGGAAAGGGGGGCTCTGCCTGCACCCCCCCACTGCAGGGGCATGGGAGCATGCGTGTGGACTTGTATGTGTGTGCATGTGTGCGTGTGTGTGCGTGTGTGTGTGCACATGTGTGCGTGCATGTGTGTGTGCACACCAGACGGTGACAGAGCCCATGCAAGTCAGCAGCAGCCTGTGCAGCGTGTGTGTGCAGCAGTGCAAGTACATGTGCAGCAGTGTGAATGCAGTGGTGCATGTGTGTGTGCATGTGTGTGTGCACACCAGACGGTGACAGAGCCCATGCAAGTCAGCAGCAGCCTGTGCAGCGTGTGTGTGCAGCAGTGCATGTGCGTGCAGTGCATTTGCGCGCAGCAGTGTGAATGCAGCGGGGTGTGTGTGTGCATGTTGCGTGTGTGTGTGCGTCAGTGCATGTGCAGTAGTGTGTGTGTGTAGCAGTGTGTGTATGTGTGCATGCAGGGCATGTGCAGCAGTGTATGTGTGCGTGCACCAGTGTGTGTGCATCCGTGCATGTGTGTGCAGGCAACAGTGCTTTGCGTGTGCAGCACTGCATGCGCGTGCAGCAGTGTGTGTATGCAGCAGTTCATTAGCGTACATGCAGCAGTACATACATGCAGCAGTGCATGTGTATGTGCGGCAGTGTGCATGCAGCAGCGTGTGCACAGCAGTGTATTAGTGTGCATGCAGCAGTACATACATGTAGCAGTACATACATGCAGCAGTGCATACATGCAGCAGTGCATGTGTATGTGCGGCAGTGTGCATGCAGCAGCATGTGCACAGCAGTGTATTAGTGTGCATGCAGCAGTACATACATACAGCAGTACATACATGCAGCAGTGCATACATGCAGCAGTGCATGTGTGTGTGCGTGCAGCAGCATGTGCACAGCAGTGTATTAGTGTGCATGCAGCAGTACATACATGCAGCAGTACATACATACAGCAGTGCATGTGTATGTGCGGCAGTGTGCCTGCAGCAGCACACGCGTGCACACCCATCCCTGCATGCACACAGCGCTCCGTGCTCATGCCGTGTGCACCCGTGCAGCACCAGTGCAAGCCCCCGGCCACCCCCCTGTGACCGTGTCCCTGCAGCACCCTCAGCGCTGCTCCCGCACCAGCACCTACCCAAGTGGGTGAAGAGGTTCTTTGCCACCTGCAGCAGCGCCTGGCAGGGACAGAGGGGCCAGGGTCAGCACCCGCCGTGACACGGGGCACACGCGTGCGCTTGGCATGACACGGCCTCAGGTGTGCTCCTCACCTGGCACTCGCACTTGAGCTTCTGCTCCTTCTGGAAGGCCAAGGTGCTGGTGAGCACCGTGGAGGTGTAGCAGAAGCAGTGCTGGATCTTGTGCTCGTCCGCCTCTGTGTAGCTGCAGTGGGGGGACAAGACCCCAAGGGGGACACCAAGACAGAGCCCTCAGTAGGGCCCAGGGTGAACGGCCCAGCCCTCGCCCCACGGGGGTACCCAAAGGGCGCCTGGAAGGGGTCCGGGTCCCCAGCTCACCTCTCACCGCTCAGCTTGTTGAAGGCGCAGGCCAGTGCCACCACCTGGGAGGTGGCGCGGCTGATGACGGGGACGCAGAGCATGGAGGTGACCTCGCAGCCCAGCATGCTGCTCAGCTGCCTGTGCTCCTCCTGTGGGACCAGGGGAGATGGGCGCCCCGTGGGACACCAAGGGGGACACTCACAGAACCGTGTCCCCATCCGGGTCCGGGATGGGACCCACCTCGCTGATGTCCTTCAAGGTGATGGACTTCTTGTCCTCCACCACTTGCCCCAGGCGCCCGAAGGTGAGCTGTGTGTGGAGGGGACGGGTGAGCCCGTGGCACCCATTGCCCCCCAGCCCTCATCACCCCACTCACCGAGAAGCTGATCTCCTCCTCCAGGACACGGTCCCCCACCACCTACAAGAGATGTGGGGAGGAGAACCCATGGGATGGTGGCCGAGCCCCATGGAGATGGGTTAGGGGGTGCAAGAGGCCCCATAGGAGCAGGGTGGGGGGATCACGCTGGGACCCACCTGGCAGAAGAGCTGGTGGTTGTCCTCGGACACGAGCAGGAGGCAGCAGCACAGGGACTGGGTCTCCTGCTTCAGCTGGGGGGGGATAGAGAGGGGGTCACCACTTCAATGGGCCCCGGGCCCCCCAGGGGAGGGTCTGACCCTTTGTCACCTCCCTGGGTACCCACAAGGGCCACACAGGACCAGGTGCCCCCCTAGAACCTCTTCTTGTGGCTGGAAAGGTTCACCCTGGACACTGGTGATG
>NW_026915731.1:25000-110000 GCF_034315485.1 Pezoporus occidentalis
GGCCACCAGCAGCATCCCAAAGCCATCACCAGCACCAGGGCCACCAGCAGCATCCCAAAGCCAGCACCAGGGCCACCAGCAGCATCCCAAAGCCATCACCAGCACCAGGGCCACCAGCAGCATCCCAAGGCCATCACCAGGGCCACCAGCAGCATCCCAAGGCCATCACCAGCACCAGGGTCACCATGAGCCCAAGGGCCACCAGCACCAGGGCCACCAACACCATCCCAAAGCCATCACCAGCACCAGGGCCACCAGCACCATCCCAAGGTCATCACCAGCACCAGGGCCACCAGCACCATCCCAAAGCCATCACCAGCACCAGGGCCACCAGCAGCATCCCAAGGTCATCACCAGCACCAGGGCCACCAGCAGCATCCCAAGGCCATCACCAGCACCAGGGCCACCAGCAGCATCCCAAGGTCATCACCAGCACCAGGGCCACCAGCACCATCCCAAAGCCATCATCAGCACCAGGGCCACCAGCAGCATCCCAAAGCCATCATCAGCACCAGGGCCACCAGCAGCATCCCAAAGCCATCACCAGCACCAGGGCCACCTGCACCATCCCAAGGTCATCACCAGCACCAGGGTCACCAGCAGCATCCCAAGGCCATCACCAGGGCCACCAGCAGCATCCCAAGGCCATCACCAGCACCAGGGTCACCAGCACTGGTGCCACAAAGTCATTAGGGACCCTGCATCTCCTGAGGGACTCGGAGCTCTATGGAGAGGTGGCCGGTGAGGACCAGGGTGTGGTACTCAGGAAGGTGACCCCAAGAGCCAGCTTACACCTAACACAGCAACCAGGGCTCTGTCTGCGGGGAGGCCACTGAGGTGGGCTGGGGAGGACACCCCGTATGGAGCTCAACCTCAGTACGAGCCAGCGGAGAATCCCCCACCTACCACTGCAGGCAGCAGCGAGACCAGCGCATGGCGGAGGGAGTCCCTCAGGCCTGAGGCATCGATCGCAGCCCCCAGGCTCAGCAGCGCGTCCTGGGGAGAGAGCAGAGCACGGAGACAGGGGGGTTAATGGGGCCTGAGGCCACGGGGATGGGCACCAGGAACCGGCTCCTCCCATCGGTCCCCAGGAACCCCCCATGGCACAGAACCTCCTTCACCCAGAGGGTGTCCAGCTCAACCAGCTCCATTCTGGGGTGAAAAGGTCTGGTTTGAGGCAATGTCCAACACGGGAAGGAGATTCGGGGTTCCCAAAAGTGGAGGAGGACATGGACGGGGCATTGGGATGGAGACAGGGGGTGGCAGGAGGTGACCCCAGGAGCTGGCTCTGTGGGGTGGTGGCCCTAAAGCCACACTAATGGACACAGGAGGCATGGCAATGGCCATGTCACTGCGGGCTCTATTCCTGCCTCCACCCCTTGTCTGGAACACCAGGACAAGGACAGTGCTGCTACAGGAATAGGTGGAAGCTCCAAGCTCTGGTCCATAGGATTTGCTCTTCCTTCAATCCCTGTTTTCCGGCGGCTCCAGGCTCCATCCGAGCCCCAGTGGCACCCTCCAGACCCCGTCCCCATCCCTGCACCCCCGGCACCCTGGCTGGGACCATCCCGGGAGCATCCTTGGATATGAGGCCGGATCCAGGCGGGATCTTCCATCCGAAGCCTCGGACACCGGATGTTATTCCAACAGGGCCGCATCTCCAGTCACCTACTCACACTGGAGACACATGCACTGTAGAATACAGCCAGGCCTTGGTGTGGGTCCATCCCCACGTCCCTCTGTCCCTCCGTGGTGGCTCAGCATCCCTGCTCTCAGCAGCAGGAACACGGAGCAGATCCCGAGCGCGCCCCCGGCGTATCCGGGAGCATCAAATGCCAGCGGCATCCTCGGCACAGGGACGGACAGATGCAGCTGGATGCGGGTGATGCTTTAATAGGGCCGGGAATCCGGGTCCCACCCCGGAGCGGGGGGGGGGGGAAGCTGAGGGAGCTAAAAAAAGCCATTCCTGAGATGAGGAGAGCAGCGGGAGCAGGCGGGAGGGTTTGATGCATGGGGCGGGGGGGGCTCAGGAAGGGCATCCCGCTCATCCCACTCATCCCACTCATCCCGCTCATCCCGCTCATCCCACTCAATTGCTCATCCCCCTCATCCCGCTAGTCCTGCTTGTCCCATTCTTCCTGCTCACCCCACTCATCCCACTCACCCTGCTTGTCCCACTGGTCCTACTCATCCCACTTATCCCACTAGTCCTGCTCATCCCACTTGTGCTGCTTGTCCCGTTTCTCCTGCTCATCCCACTCATCCACCCCATTTATCCCACTCATCCCGCTCATCCTGCTCGTCTCGCTCATCCCGCTTGTCCCGCTCATCCCATTCATCCCACTCATCCTGCTTCCATCCCAGCTCCTCCATCCTGCAGCTATCCCATGCTGCCCATCCCTGTGGATGCTGTGGACCCATGTCTGGGGCTCTGCAGCCCTTTGCTGTTCATTGCTGAGCAGGGATTCAGCGCGCAGCCGGAGCCTCCACCAGGACACATCCCATTTATTGCCATAAACAGGGAATCCTGATGGCCTCAGGCCAGGCTGATCCCTGTATCCCCATGCCAAGGGCAAGGTTGAGGCAATCCCAGCACAAACACAGGCTGGGGGGGAAAGGATGGAGCAGCCTGAAGAGAAGGACTTTGGGATTCCCATCCCTGGCAGTGCTCAAGGCCAGGTTGGACACAGGGGCTTGGAGCAAGCTGCTCTATGGAAGGGGTCCCTGCCTGTGGCAGGGGTTGGGGCTGGGGGAGCTTTAAGGTCCCTTCATCCCAAACCATTCCATGATCCCCCCAAGTTCCTCCTCCAGATGTGGAGGGGGTCCCTGCTCTACCGGGATGCAGCACGCACCCACTACATCCTTCCTCCCCAGTGGGATGCGGGCACAGCATCCATCCCCCTGCACCCCGAAACCAGGCAGGGAGCATCCCCAAGGGCCAGAGGCACTGGAATTCCATCTGCACCCCTGCAAGGAGCTAATTAAGGATGTAATCAGCTTCCCAAATCCAGGCACTTCCATGAGCTGAGATTCTTCTCTATCCCTTTGGGTACCACACTTGGTCAACACCATGACCCCCATTCAGGCACCATCCCAGTTTGGGGGTTCAATTGGGAGATATGGGATTGGGGGGGGGGGCTCTCCAGATCCATCCCCAGCTCCATGGACACTTGCTGGGATCAGTGATGGGCACCCCTCCCTGGTACAGTGGGATGCTCCAGTGCCTGGCGGGGAGATGTCACCCCATCCTGTCACTGGGATGTCACTGGGACTCACTGTGCTCATCACAGCCCGGGACCTATCCCATGGGGTCAAGCTACTGCTGCTGCCTGTTCCTGCTCCGCATCCCACTTCCCTGGAGGCAAAGCAATCTCAGCGCTTCCCAGGAGGGCAGGGAGTGGTAACAGCTTCCCTGGTGCGGGGGAAGCATCTTCCCGCTGTCAGAGCAGAGCTCGCACCCTCATCCCGGGATCTGCTCCGTAGGATAACACCCCCTGGAAGTGGGATGCCCGGAGATGGGCGCTCAGAGAGATTTGGGGTGAGATCCAAGGCTGGGTGCAAGCAGCAGCTCCTGGACCCATCCAGAACCAGGGGGGCAGTGGATGTGGAATGGGGCTGGGAATCACTGACAGCTCCAGGAGCTGGGATGCTGCATCCCTGTCCTGTCCCATTCTCTATCCCTGTCCCATTCTCTGTCCCCATCCCAGTCTCCATCCCTGTCATTGCCCACATCCCTGTCCCAGTCTCCATCCCTGTCTCCAGCATCCACAGGACCACCCTGGCGCTGCTGTCACCTCTGCTCTGTCCTGGGGGGGACGGGGACACTGCTCTCACTGTGCCTGACCCCCAAGTGATGGTCCCACACTGACCCCCGGTGTCCCATGGGACCACCATGGCACAGCACAGCCCCACATGGCGCAGACCCCCTCGGCAAAGCCAAACCTCTGGAGTTCTCCCTATGGAAAATGGCACCTATTTATTTCCCACCTGGTTTTCTTTCCCTTTTCCCTTAGGAGAGCGGCAGCAGCATCCCAGACCCAGCCAGGGAATAGTGGGGACCCCCCCACACACTTATCCCAGCCTCCTCCAGCTCCAAGGGATCCCACTGGGATGGAAAAGCATCTTTCCCAGCGGAGGGAATACACCCACAGCAAAATCATGTTTTTTTCATGGAAGGACTCATTCTGGATGTGGAATTCTGGGACAAATTCTGGGACAAATCCCCCTCCTCACCATCACCACCCCCCGGATGTTTATGGAATCAAGGAACCCCATCCTGGCTTCCCCTCCAGAAAGGCTCCTCTCACGCCTGCCGTGGGGAAGGTGGGGATCCCACATTCACCTCCCTGGGTGCCAGGTCTTGGGATTCATGCTCCAGGGTGATGGATGGGGATGGTTTTACCCCATGGGATGACGCTTCCACCAGTCAGAGCTCCCTGGAGTGGGCAGGAGATGGGTGCAATGCATTGTGGTACCCACTGGGATGCTCATCCCGCTTGGAAAAGGGGGTCCTTCTCTGGGACCTGGGCACCAGGCAATGGAATTAGCCTCAGCAAGAGCTCGAATCCAGGATCTGCCACCCACTGGGATCCTCTTTATCCAGGGGGAAACTGAGGCACGGAGCAGCCAGTGCCTGGGAGCATCCTCCTTCCAGAGGGATGCGGGGCCCCATCCTGCCTTGCAATGGGGACCAGGGCTGGGTGTCCCTGAGGATGCTGAGCTGATGGGAGCAGATCTGCATCGCAGACAGATCCCACCTTGGGTGCTGGCTCCAAAGGTGGGGAGGGTGCTGGCAGCAGCAGGCTCCTGCTGCATCCATCCCTATGGGATCAGCAGCCCCTGATCCTGGAGGAGATGAATCATCTCCCAGCTGAGCTTCCAGCCCAGCTTTGCCATAAGAGCTGCCAGTGAATGACTGAATGGAGCTCGGGGGCGTCTGTCTCCCCATGAACCCTCATTGCTCAGCTCCTGCCTTTCCCAATGGGAAACGCGAGGGAAATGATCCCAATTCGTTCCCTAAGTGGATTAGTGCGTTAGCCCCCGGCATGAGCGATCGCCTGCGGGATGGAGCTGGACATCGCTCCGTCTGGACCATTTCACTCCTGAGCTGGGAAAATCCCAAATCAGATTAAGAGCATCCGAGATGCTGAGTGTGCAGATCTCTGTGTCCACAGCACCACATCCCTTCCTGGTACCCACATCCCCCAGGAGCCATCCCTATCCATGGGCACACACTGCATCCCGGCAAATGGATGGGGATGCTCAAGAGCGAAGGATGCAGCCAGTTGGGGTCTGAGGTAGGGACCCCCTCCCCATTACAACAGTTATTTCCTTGCCCTAAGCCTATATCTGGTGGCAGATGGGGTGGGATGGTGACCCTGCAGGGTCTCACATCCTCCCTCCTTGGGTTCTTCCCATGGGATGCAGCCACAGCCTTTGGATCCCCCCGTGTGTGACAGCAAAGGGCAAACCACATCTGTGTCCCTGTCATCACCTATTCCTGTATCCCCAGCCTGATCCTTGTGTCCCCAAGGCCCCTGCTTATCCCCAAACCAGGTTTGGGGCCATGGGGACAGGCAGGGACGCCAGATCCTCTCCCATGCCCAGCTCTGCCTTTCCCCATCCCTTTCTCCCACCCCATATCCTCTTTGCAGAGGAAGATGCTGCTCCAGGACCTCCTTACCCCGTATCCATGCACTCACCATTGTTTCTCCCCATCCATCCCCGCCTTTCCAACCTCTCCAGCACCACGGTGACACCACATCCCTCCCCACCCCCCAGCATCCATAGGGAATTGCCGAGGCCCCCTCGGGCCCCCCAAGCTGAGCCCCAGCAGCCGGTGCCTGCCGAGCCCCCCCCCAGGCGCCGCCCGGGCCAAGCACTCGCTGAGCAATCTGGTGCTGTTATAAATAGCCCCGAGCTGTGATTCATCCCTTCGCCCGCCTCTCCCGGAGCCCCCCAGGCCCTGCTCCCATTCCCAAGGGATGATCCCCCCCTCCCTGCTCCGGTTGCATGGTCCGTGGCTGCAGCGGTTAAATATAGCCCAGCCCTGGCTCTGTGTTAGCAACAGGGAGCTGGCAACGGGGCCGGTACAGGCAGAGTGGGGAAACTGAGGCACGGGGCAGGGAGAGGCTCCTGAAAGCATCAGGTCCCACTTTGCTCTGCCATGGGATGGGTGATGCTGATGTCCCTGTCACCCCGTCCCTGTGCTGGTCTGGGGTCTTTCCCCAGCCCCATAGACATAATGCCCCTGGGAATCCTTTCCATAGGGATGGGGATATGTAAGGGGCTTCCCGGATGCTGCCCCAGTTGCATCCCTGCAACACAGTCCAGGGTAACAGAGGATAGAGGGATGGCGGGATAGAGGGATGGAAGGGTGGATGGATGGATGGATGGATGGATGGATGGATGGATGGATGGATGAGGGATGGATGGATGGATGAGGGATGGATGCACAGAGGGACGGAGGGATGGATGGACAAAGGGACTGAGGGGTAGATGGACAGAGGGGTGGATGGATGGAGGGAGGGAGGGAGGGAGGGAGGGAGGGAGGGAGGGAGGGAGGGAGGGAGGGAGGGAGGGAGGGAGGGATGGATGGATGGATGGATGGATGGATGGATGGATGGATGGATGGATGAGGGATGGATGCACAGAGGGACGGAGGGATGGATGGACAAACGGACTGAGGGGTAGATGGACAGAGGGATGGATGGACCAGGGATGGAGGGCTGGGTGGACAGAAGGAGCGCCAGCTCTGCTGGGAAGCCACCCCCCACCTCCCGCCTGCCCATCCCTGCTCGGGGCTCTGCTTTCCATCCCAAATGCCATCGCTTTAATCTAACCCGGCAGCAACAACCGGTAACCCCGGGTAGCTCCTCGATTGCCTCATCCTCCCGAGGGGGAAATGAGCGGGAAGGGGAAGGAACCCTCTTGGGACCCCTCCTCTGCTCGGGCCCCGTGGCAGGGGATGGATGCGGCAGCAGCCGGGCACGGAGCCGCCTGCATCCCGCGGCCCCAGCGCCCAGCCCGGGGCTGGGTGCGGGTGGGACGGGAGGAGCCGAGCCCGGACCTTGGCGCATCCTCTGCCCTCCGCGTCGGCTTCAACAGCACCCGACCGGCGCCGAGGGCTGGGCGGCTGCACGGGATGTGCAAGGGAGCCGGTACAAGGGACCCGGTGCAAGGGACCCGGTGCAAGGGAGCCGGTACAAGGGACCCGGTACAAGGGACCCGGTACAAGGGACCCGGTACAAGGGACCCGGTACAAGGGACCCGGCACAAGGGACCCGGCACAAGGGACCCGGTACAAGGGACCCGGTACAAGGGACCCGGCACAAGGGACCCGGTACAAGGGACCCGGCACAAGGGACCCGGTACAAGGGACCCGGCACAAGGGACCCTGCACAAGGGACCCGGCACAAGGGACCCGGCACAAGGGACCCGGCACAAGGGACCCGGCACAAGGGACCCTGCACAAGGGGTACAAGGGACCCGGCACAAGGGACCCGGTACAAGGGACCCTGCACAAGGGACCCGGCACAAGGGACCCGGTGCAAGAGACCCGGCACAAGGGACCCGGTACAAGGGACCCGGTACAAGGGACCCTGCACAAGGGACCCTGCACAAGGGACCCTGCACAAGGGACCCTGCACAAGGGACCCGGTACAAGGGACCCGGTGCAAGGGACCCAGTACAAGGGAGCGCTGCACAAGGGACCCGGTACAAGGGACCCGGTACAAGGGACCTGGCACAAGGGACCCGGCGCAAGGGGCCCGGTACAAGAGACCCGGTACAAGGGACCCGGTACAAGAGACCCGGCACGAGGGACCCGGCACAAGGGGCCCGGCACAAGGCCATTTGCATAGGGAGGGTTGCACAGGGAGCGCTGCACAGGGAGGGTTGCACAGGGAGGGCTGCACAGGGAGCGCTGCACAGGGAGGGCTGCACAGGGAGCGCTGCACAGGGAGCGCTGCACAGGGAGCGCTGCACAGGGAGCACAGGGAGGGCTGCACAGGGAGGGCTGCACAGGGAGCACTGCACAGGGAGGGTTGCACAGGGAGCGCTGCACAGGGAGCACTGCACAGGCTGCTTGCACAGGGCGTTTGCCTGGGCCTGTTTACAAAGGTGTGTTTGCACAAGCCCATTTCCACAAGGCCGCTTGCACAAACGGCTTGCGCAGGGTGTTTGCACAAGGTGTTTACAGGGGCCATTTACAAAGGCTGTTGGCACAAGATGCTGAGCACAGGGAGGTCTGCGTGGGGTGATCTTCACAGGGCATCTGCACAAAGCCCTTTGCACGGGGCACTTGGCACAAGGCATTTCCACACTGCATTTCCACAGCCCCTTTGCACAAGGCATTTCCACACTGCATTTCCACAGCCCCTTTGCGCAAGGCATTTCCACACTGCATTTACACAGCCCCTTTGCACAAGGCATTTCCACACTGCATTTCCACAGCCCCTTTGCACAAGGCATTTCCACACTGCATTTACACAGCCCCTTTGCACAAGGCATTTCCACACTGCATTTACACAGCCCCTTCGCACAAGGCATTTACACACTGCATTTACACAGCCCCTTTGCACAAGGCATTTGCACAAGGCATTTGCACAAGGCATTTACACAAGGCTATTGCACAGCCCCTTTGCACAAGGCATTTCCACACTCCATTTCCACAGCCCCTTTGCACAAGGCATTTGCACAAGGCATTTACACAAGGCTATTGCAAAACCCCTTTGCACAAGGCATTTACACAAGGCTTTTGCACAACCCCTCTGCACAAGGCTTTTACACAAGGCTTTTGCACAGCCCCTTTGCACAAGGCATTTGCACAAGGCTTTTACACAAGGCTTTTGCACAGCCCCTTTGCACAAGGCTTTTACACAAGGCTTTTGCACAGCCCCTTCGCACAAGGCATTTACACAAGGCTATTGCACAACCCCTTTGCACAAGGCATTTACACAAGGCTATTGCACAACCCCTTTGCACAAGGCATTTTACACAAGGCTTTTGCCACAGCCCCTTTGTACAAGGCTTTTACAGAAGGCTTTTGCACAACCCCTTTGCACAAGGCTTTTACACAAGGCTTTTGCCACAGCCCCTTCACACAAGGCATTTACACAAGGCTTTTGCCACAGCCCCTTCGCACAAGGTATTTACACAAGGCTTTTGCACAACCCCTTTGCACAAGGCTTTTACACAAGGCTTTTGCACAGCCCCTTTGCACAAGGCATTTACAGAAGGCTATTGCACAGCCCCTCTGCACAAGGCTTTTACACAAGGCTATTGCACAACCCCTTTGCACAAGGCATTTACACAAGGCTTTTGCACAGCCCCTCTGCACAAGGCTTTTACGCAGCCCGTTTGCATGAGGCCACTTGCACAGGGCAGTTGGCACGGAGCATCCGCACAAGCAGCTTGCACAGACCCCTTACACAGAGCAGTTTGCACAGGGTCTTTCCACGGGGCATTTACACGAGCAGCCCGCACAGACCCCTTACACAGAGCAGTTTGCACTGGGTCTTTGCACTGGGTCTTTACACTGGGTCTTTGCACAGGGTCTTTACACGGGGCATTTACACGAGCAGCCCGCACAGACCCCTTACACGGGGCTGTTCGCACCAGGGTCCGTTCCCGTTGCCCTCCATCCCTGCGGGCACCACGCACCACGTTTCACCATTCCCACCGCCATTCCCAACCTGCCGTCCCGGGAGGCTCCCCGGGTCATCCCCCCGCATCCCGGCCTCTGGAACGCGGCCGCGGTCAAGGGCGCTTCCTGTTGATGTCCCTTTGTCGGGCGGGACAAACGCCCTGGCCCGCGGCCGCGCTCCTCGAGGATTTCCCGTCCCCAGGAACACGGCTTGGAACGGCCAAAGGAGCGGTGGGGAACGAGCCTGGAGCGGGAAGGGGCCGGGGTCGCTCCGAAGGGATCGGGAAGGAAGCTGTTAGACGGGGGGGAAATGAGTGGCAGGAGCTGATAAACGGTTGGGCAGCGTCCAAGGTGTCCTGCACCCATGGGACACCACAGGGACACCACAGGGACCCCCTCGGCTCCATGTCATCCATCACTAGCCCATGTCCTTCCATAGGGAATGGGACAAGGACCCCCTCAGCTCCGTGTCACCCATCACTAATCCATGTCCTTCCATAGGAAGAGGACAAGGACCCCCTCAGCTCCGTGTCACCCATCACTAATCCATGTCCTTCCATAGGGAATGCGATAAGGACCCCCTCAGCTCCGTGTCACCCATCACTAATCCATGTCCTTCCATAGGGAATGGGACAAGGACCCCCTCAGCTCCGTGTCATCCATCACTAGCCCATGTCCTTCCATAGGGAATGGGACAAGGACCCCCTCAGCTCCATGTCATCCATCACTAATCCATGTCCTTCCATAGGGAATGGGACAAGGACCCCCTCAGCTCCGTGTCACCCATCACTAATCCATGTCCTTCCATAGGGAATGGGACAAGGACCCCCTCAGCTCCGTGTCACCCATCACTAATCCATGTCCTTCCATAGGGAATGCAATAAGGACCCCCTCGGCTCCATGTCATCCATCACTAGCCCATGTCCTTCCATAGGGAATGGGACAAGGACCCCCTCACCTCCGTGTCACCCATCACTAATCCATGTCCTTCCATAGGGAATGGGACAAGGACCCCTTCAGCTCCGTGTCACCCATCACTAATCCATGTCCTTCCATAGGAAGAGGACAAGGACCCCCTCAGCCCCGTGTCACCCATCACTAATCCATGTCCTTCCATAGGGAATGGGACTAGGACCCCCTCAGCTCCACGTCATCCATCACTAATCCATGTCCTTCCATAGGAAGAGGACAAGGACCCCCTCGGCTCCATGTCATCCATCACTAATCCATGTCCTTCCACAGGGAATGGGACAAGGACCCTGTTCACCCCTATATCACCCATCACTAGTCCGTGTGCTTCCATAGAGAATGGAACAAGGACCCTGCTCAGCCCTATATCAACCACCACTAATCCATGTGCTTCCATAGGGAATGGACAAGGACCCCGCTCAGCCCTATCTCACCTGTCATTAGTCCATGTGTTTCCATAGGGAATGGGACAAGGACCCCGCTCAGCCCTGTATCACCCATCCAGGGCACTGGCACCATGAGCATCCCCAGGATGCAGCATTCCTGGAAGGTTTTCCCTGGCACATGGAGCCTTCCTGTCCCCGCCGGCCACCAGCACATCCCGGCTGGGATTTAAGGATATTCCTAGACATTTCCTGCTGGATTATCCATGCCAAAGCTCCCCTGGCCTGGATCTGCTCCGAGCATCACAGCACAGCCTTCAGGAGCTCTGGGACGCAGCAAGAGAGGGGTTTGGATGGACTGAGACAGCCAAATCCATGGGGGGACTGGGAGCAGCGGGACGGGAGTAGGAGACGCAGCATTCCCGTATCCCGCCTGGCACCAGCCAGCACTAATGGGATGTGTGCAGTGACTGGGGAGCTCGTTCATCAGCCTCTGATGGGATCTGGGAAAATTGAATTCCCGGCCATCTGCAGCTGGGAAAGGAATTAAATTTGGGACAATGCTCCGGGGCGAGGCAGGGGCTGGCAGAGCCTTTCCTCAGGGAATTTGCTCCGGAGGCATCAGCACCTCTTGTATGTTCCATAGAAAAGAGGGCTTGGATGTGGGATCCAGCTCTCAGGCACCGGGAAGGGGTCTGGGAACGGAGCGGGTCTCACTGCTCCAGTGGGGAAACTGAGTCTCAGGAAGCCCAAACCCACCCATTAAATGGTTCCCTATGGATAAGGGTTATAGCACTGGAGTTTAATGGATCCAAATTCCGTTTGGGAATCTGGTTTTCCAACCCCCTTGTCTATGGCTGGTCTCAAATCCATGCCCAGAGCCACAGGGATGAACCTACAGGATCTGCCTGAGCCAAAAAGCAGGGAGAAAATCCCTGCTCCTGCTGCCAGGGAGGATTCGCTTCTGGATTTGGCAGCATCCCGATGGAGCCGGGCTGGGAGCAGCGATTCCCTCTCTTGAGCCAAGAACAGGGAGTCTTGGAACCAGCCCTGCTCCCCATCTGCATCCCTCCATATCCACAGCGAGGTGGCTGCATCCAGCAAGGATCCAGCCCCATCCCACATCCATGGAGTCACCCCAAGAGGTGCTTTGGCTCCTCATCCTGCAGGGAGGAGCGTTCCCATGGATGCTCCAGCAAGGAATCAATAGAGCCGCGGGTCCAGCCCTCCCCGGGGCACCCTGACCCCCACTCAGTGCCACCAGCTCCCTGCTAAATGCCTCGGTGCGGTTCCAAAGAGCCGCGGATGGATGAGGGACCGGAGCGAGAAATTCCTCTCTTCCAGCAAATTCCAATGGTCAGCCCCCCCCTCCAAGCTCCCGACCTGATGATAGCAGCACCCAAACCACAGTCATCCCCTGCATGGGTGCAGCAGCAGCACCCAAACCCCATCTCCGTCCCTTGGGGTGCAACAAGAGCATCCCACATCCATCCAGTCTCTATCCTCACCCCGCATGTCTCTCCCTCCATGACCAGGCTATTCCCACATCCCAGCCCAACTTCCACATGCCTGGAGGTGCCCACAAGCCCGATGTGACCCCATGGGGCAGGGGAGGACCAGGCCCCACAGGCTGAGCACCCCCCAGATCACTGCCGTGGCACACACAGTGCCTGCACGGGGGGATGCTGCACCCACAACCCATCACTTCTTTTGCCGGCGTGCACACAGTGCTTTAGCCGTTGGGGACCCCTCAATGGGGAGCAATGGGGTGCGCATACCCCCCCCCCCCAATATGGGGGTTCTGTCTCTGCCCCCCCAGCTCGGTGGGGTGGGGAGGAAGCCGGCCCGGCCCCGCCCCATGGAAAGAAGCGCCCTTTGTTGAGCCTCGGCCCTTTTCCTCCCCTTTATGGCCCTGCCTGATGTGTTTGTGTCCGCGGGAGGAAGCACCGGGATGGGCGCCTGGAACACGCGTGTCCAGCTCGGATCCCGGCCCCACACATGGGGGTAGCCCCACAACGCGCCCCCCCAAGCCCTGCCAGCACCTCCTGTGGGGGTAGAATGATGGGGGGGGGACGGACGGGACAGAGCACCCAAATGGGGTCTCCCCAATGTGTGGGTGCAGCGTGGACACCCCCCAGCCCTATGGCACAGTGTGGACACCCCTAAACCCCTGGGCACACCATACCCCCCCCCCCCAAGCTCCTTCCTGCTTAACCAGGCTGCCAACACGTCCTCAATTAGGCTTTGATTCATGGACCAGTCAGCCCTTAATTGCATTGGGAGGAAGAGGAGGCACAGACATCTTCAGCCTCACCCCAGAGCGGGGTGTTTCGGAGGGGGGCAATGACCCCCAAGCCCTATATACCCCCATAGATACCCCCAGCACCCCCATGGCTCTAGTTGGGTGCTGGGACCCAGAGGGACTCCCCCCCCCTCCCCATAGGGAAAGCCGCTTTGCCCTGCCCTATAGAAGCCACCCCCTGTCCCTGTGCGGGGATGTCCCCAACCCTCGCAGGGGGCTCAGCGGACCCTGGGGCAGGGACCGGCCCCGCTCCGCTCCTTCCCCCTCCGTCAGCAGCTTTCGGCTGCTTCCCGTTTCCTTCCCTTCGCTTCCCAAAGCTCCATGGCTCTGCCTCGCTCCAGCCTTGACCCTGGAGCCCCCCCGACCCCCCCATCCCAACCCCAGCCCCACGGACACGGCTCTCGCCCCCCACCCCAAACCATGGGACACCGGGATCGGGGATAGGAGCAGGCGGACGGACGGAACCGCTCCAGGTTGGGGGGACCCCCCCGAGTCACCCCCTAAATCGGGGTGCGTCTGGAAGCACAGGAGCACCAAGGACCAGATGGGGGGCACCCTCCTGCCCCCCAGTGTGGAGCTGGTGCAAAGAGGGAGATGAGGGCTCAAGCAGGGTGTTGGGGGGGGGTCTAGGGGACACCCCCTTTCTCATCACCCCCCTTCTCAACACCCCCCACCTTAGCACTGGCCCCATAGGGAACACGCTGCCGGCAGAGCGGGGCAGGGGGACACAGAGGGGACCCCAACTCCCCAGCCCCGCATTCCCAGCCTCTCCCAAGCACTTCGCACCCCCAAATCCATACAACCCCCATAGGGATCCCCTCCCCTTTACACCGACACCCCCACCCCCATTTCCCGGTGACCCCCCCGCGGGTGGCTCACGGTGTCCTGGAGGGTGCCCATGGCGCGGCCCCGGCTCCCGGCTGCGCGGATCCACCGGGATCGACACCGGGATCGGGATCGGGACCGCCCGGTCCAGCCCATTTCCTCCGCCCCCCCCCCGCCTCCTTCCTCCGTGGGACACGGAGCTCTTCGTGTCCCTGAGCCCACGGGGGGGGCACACACGGACACGGCGCTTCCATCCCCACCACGGGACCCCCCCCCGGCCGCTCCGTGCCTCAGTTTCCCCATTGGGCTCTCCCGATGAGAATAGGGGTCCCGCAGCCCCCGGTCCCGCTGCAATGAGCACAGCGGACACCCCCACATCCCAGGATAAACCCGGGGACCCCCCCAGAGCCCGGCGCACCCATCCCACACGGGTCCTGGGTCTGGGGTGGGAAGGGAGGATTGGGGGTCTAGAGTGAGATGGGGGTCTCGGATGGGATGGGAAGCGGTCGGGATGGGGGCCCTGGGGGAGATGGGAGGAGGATTAGGGACCTGGGTGGGGTGGGAAGTGGCTGGAATGGGGGTCGTGGGTGGGAAAGGAGAAGGATTAGGGGTCCCGGGTGGGATAAGAGGAGGTTGGAATGGGGGTCTAGGGTGGGATGGGAGAAGGATTTAAGGTCCCCGGTGGGATGGGAGGCGGTCGGGACGGGGATCAGGGTTGGGAGGGGAGGAGGATTAGGGGTCCTGGGTGAGAACGGAGGTGAGTTGGGGGTCCCTGCTGGGAAAGGAAGCAGGTCGGGGGGGTCTGGATGGGGTGGGAGGCAGCCGGGATGGAGATCCCGGTTGGGAAGGGATGAGGATAAAAGGTCCTGGGAGGGATGGGAGGCGGTCGGGATGGAGATCCCGGTTGGGAAGGGATGAGGATAAAAGGTCCTGGGTGGGATGGGAGGCGGTCGGGATGGGGATCCCGGTCCGGAAGGGAAGCGGCTCGGGGGTCTCGGGTGGGATGGGAGGAGGAGGAGCAGGGGACCTGCTTGGGAAGGGAGCGGTGGGGATGGGGATCGGTTGGGAAGGGAGCATGGGGTGAGCCGGGGGGGGGGGTCCCGCCGCCCCTACCTGCAGCACCTCGGAGCCGGGCGCGGCGTCCTCCGCCTTCAGGAAAACCTGCTGGCCCCGTCTGAAAAAGTGAAGGAGCGCGGTGAGGAGATGCGGGAGCCCCGGCACCATCCCGGACCCCGGCTCCAGCTCCGGATCCCGGCTCCGGATCCCTGATCCCGGCTCCCGGCTCTGGATCCCGGCTCCCGGCTCCGGATCCCTGATCCCGGCTCTGGATCCCGGATCCCGGATCCCTAATCCCGGCTCCGGATCCCTGATCCCGGCTCCCGGTTCTGGATCCCTGATCCCGGCTCCGGATCCCGGCTCCCGGATCCCGGCTCCGGATCCCGGCTCCCGGTTCTGGATCCCTGATCCCGGCTCCCGGCTCCGGATCCCGGCTCCAGCTCCGGATCCCTGATCCCGGCTCTGGATCCCGGTTCCCAGATCCCGGTTCCCGGCTCCCGGCTCCGACCAGGGCTGAGCCCCGCCACCGCCTCCCCCCCGCCCCGCTCCGCCCCCCCCCGCCCCGCTCCGCACCGCACCCGTTGCGAGGCAGCGGCCCCGCGGGCTCCTATGGGGCTGGAGAGGGGGGGGGAGAATCTCTGAGGGGGTCCCCTATGGGGCAGATAAATGGGAACCCCCATAGGGTACCCTCCGCCCCGCTCCGTCCCCTCCCGACCCGCTCCGCATCGCGTTCACACGCTCCGATGGGGATGAGGAGAGCCCTGTGGGGGGGTTCTGGGGTAGGCGGGGTCTCCTATGGGGCAGGTAAGGGGGAGCCCCCCATAGAAACCCCCCCGCCCTGCTCCGCACCGCGTCTACTGCGGGACAGCGGCTCCACGGGCTTCTATGGGGCTGGGGGGCCTCAGAGGGGGTCGCTTTGAGGCAGAGAAGGGGAATCCCCCCTAAATCCCATGTTGAACCCCTGGTGGGGTTTGGGACACCTTCATCAACCCCCAACACCCCTCTTCAGACCCCTTCTTAGGGGCTGTTTCCTAGGATAAGGTTGGGGTCCCCCCCCCCCAGTCCTCCCCAGCGGGGAGCTGGAAGCTTCACCCCATTTGTAAGCAGCGATGCCCATTCCTGGCTTCGGGGTGGCTCTGCTGCAGGGCTCTGTATGGAGAGACCCCATCTTCCCTCCCATCCCTGGGGAATATCACAGAGAGCATCCCCTTCTTGGATAGGGGGGACCTCTATTTTACCCCCCCCCCACGGGTGCACCCCCATCTTCCTATCCCCCATCACCATCAGTGGGAAATGGCCCCTCCCCATCCTTTCCCCAGGGACAAGCACCAGGATTTTGGGGGTGCTGCTCCCCTGCATGGGCTGAGCCATAGAGGGGACCCTTGGGACCACCCCACTGCAGCGTGCAGGGGGAAGAGGGGTGCTAAAAGGATGCTCCATCACCCAACATCCCCACCCCAAAGCGACGGAGCCTCAGGGTGGTGTCCAGATAAAAGAGGGAGGAGAGGGATGTGCCAGCAACGACACTGCTGCTCCTGCTCCTCTTGTCTCCCAGGAGCTGCTCAGCACCTCCTCCCCAGCCAGTTCCCCAGCCTCGCTTATGGATGGGGTGGGAAATCCATGGGGATCAGGGCCCTTTGTGGGGTGCCCAGCACCCCTTTCTCCCCGGCTGTGCAGCTCTGGTGCACCGATGCTGCGTGCACAGCCGCGCTATCAGACATCAGAGAATACACACCCGACACGCGCGACCCCCGGTGGATGCAGGAGCTGCAGAGGGGGAGCTTTCACCGGGGTGAATGGGAATGTGGCCTCACATCTCCCAGGAGCCAAGGGTCCTGCTGCTCCCCTGGGTGCTGGGGGGATTCGCTGGTGGCTCGTAGGGGCTCAACCCCCAGCATGTCACTGGGGAGACACCCCCATGAATCCACCGGGTGACGGAGGCAGAAACATCCCTGAGGGGATGCAGGGAGATGCTCCTGGGTGCCCCCACCCCTGTGAGCATCCCCCATGGGGACATGGGCTTACAGGGAAATGCCCCCCGAAGCACCCTTGGGTGGCACCGCCAGGGTCCCTGTGAGTCTGGCAGCAGCAGGGTCCTGCTGTGTGCTGCAGCCTACACCCCAAACCTGCACCCCTGTGTGGCACCCTGCACCTCCCACATTGCACCCCACATCCTGCTCCCTGCACCTCACATCCTGCATCATTCTCTCTACACCCCACATCCCGTTCCCTGCACCCCACATCCCGTTCCCTGCACCCCACATCCTGCACCCCACATCCTGCTCCCTGCACCCCACATCCTGCACTCCACATCCTGCTCCCTGCACCCCACATCCTGCACCCCACATCCTGCTCCCTGCACCCCACATGCTGCACTCCACATCCTGCTCCCTGCACCCCACATCCTGCACCCCACATCCTCTCCCTGCACCCCACATCCTGCACTCCACATCCTGCTCCCTGCACCCCACATCCTGCACTCCACATCCTGCTCCCTGCACCCCACATGCTGCACTCCACATCCTGCTCCCTGCACCCCCCATCCTGCACCCCACATCCTGCTCCCTGCACCCCACATCCTGCACCCCACATCCTGCTCCCTGCACCCCACATCCTGCTCCCTGCACCCCACATGCTGCACTCCACATCCTGCTCCCTGCACCCCACATCCTGCACCCCACATCCTGCTCCCTGCACCCCACATCCTGCTCCCTGCACCCCACATCCTGCTCCCTGCACCCCACATCCTGCACCCCACATCCTGCTCCCTGCACCCCACATCCCTCTCCATGCACCCCATATCCTGCTCCCTGCATCCCCATATCCCGCAGCCCCCCCGCTCCCTGCGGAGCCGCGGGGCCATCTAGCGGCCATCGCGGGGGGCTCCCACCGGCCAGACCCCGCCGGGCCCCGGGGACAGCGGCCCGAGGGCAGGGACCGCGTCCTGCCAAGGAGGGGTGGCACAGGGTGATGGGGACCAGCCCTGGGTGATGGGGACCAGCCTCTGGTCATGGCACAGGGTGATGGGGACCAGCCCTGGGGGTGGCACAGGGTGATGGGGACCAGCCCCAGGGGTGGCACAGGGTCATGGTCACCTCACTCCTGTCTTCCCCCTTTGCCAAGGTTCTTCCTCCACCCCAGCCTCAGTTTCCCCACATCACTGAGTGGGAATTGCCCAGATCCAGACTCTCTGGGATTCATCACTATGGAAAAGGCCATAGCCCCACCGAGGGTTTGGGGTGCTGGGTATGAGCCCCACCGTTCCCTCCCCATCGCAGCAATCAGGAGTCAGCTGCATGGAACCAGCTGTCATCATTCCCATTGCTCTGACCAGGGCCTCATGGACCAGATCCCCACGATCAATCCTTAAGGTCCCCATCTCTGAGGACCCCCCCATGAAGGTTGCCCCTGAGCATCACCTCTGCCTCTGCCCCATGGGTCAGACGTGGGTCTGAGCGTGAAGCAGGTCCCCCCCATGGGGCTGGCACCCAGTGTCCCCCCCCCAGGGGCTGGCACGTCATTGTCACCAGCACCATGCACGGAGCCAGGCCCCAGCTGCTCGGAGGACAGAGAACCATTGCTGAGCAGCACAAGGACGCAGTGTGGGGATGTCCCTGCTTCCCTGGCACCCTGCGGGCCTCGGGACAGTGGGGCAGGACACAGGGATGCTGGGACATGGGGGGCCTGGGGATGGGGCAGGGAGACATAGGGATGCAGGGACACGGGGATGCGGGGGGACGGAGATTGAGGATGGCACAGTGTGACACAGGGATGCAGGGACACAGGGATGTAGGGACATGGGGGGCCTGGGGATGGAGCAGTGGGACATAGGGATGTAGGGACACAGCGATGTAGGGACATGGGGTAACTGGGGACAGTGAAGGGGGACACAGGTGCAGGGATACAGGGGGATTGAGGATGGAGGATGGCACAGTGTGACACAGGGATGTAGGGACACAGGGATATAGGGACATGGGGGAACTGGGGACAGTGAAGGGGGACACAGGTGCAGGGATACAGGGGGATTGAGGATGGAGGATGGCACAGTGTGACACAGGGATGCAGGGACACAGGGATGCAGGGACACTGGGATGCAGGGACACTGGGATGCTGGGATGCTGGGATGCAGGGACACTGGGATGCAGGGATGCTGGGATGCAGGGACACTGGGATGCAGGCATACAGGGGGAGTGAGGATGGAGGATGGGGCAGTGGGACACTGGGATGCAGGGACACAGGGATGCAGGGGCACAAGGGTACAGGGACACTGGGATGCAGGGACACAGGGGGATTGGGGATGGGGCAGCAGGACACAGGGACGCAGCTTTATGCAGCTCAGCCAGCGTGCATGCAGCAAAGTGCATCTCCCCATCCAGCTTAATGACCCGGTGTAATTATGGGCTGCTCCGGTACAATTAGGAGCGGCTCCAGCTCACTGGCTCACGCAAGCCCTCGGGAGCAGCATCCCTCGGAAGGGAACGTCACGGCCGGATGGGGGACACGCAGCACCAGCACAAGGAACAGAGCCAGGGAGAGGCAAAGGAGCGTTTCCCATCCTTGCTCCCGACGTTTCCATTCTCTCCGTGGTGTTTTCCCTGCTTCCCACTTGGCTGACATCCTGTCCCTGCCCAGCGATCCGGGCATCCAGCCCTGCTCCACTGAGGGTGTTTAATGGCTTAAGAGGGAGCAAAGTTCATGCAGTCAATGTTAACCCTTACTTCACAGCAAGCACACCAGGAAAAGCCTCTTTTGGGGGCTTAAATCCCAGTTTTCCTGGGAAAGCGGGAAGTGCCGGCACCAAACAGCATCAAAGCACCAAAGCCAAGGGATTTGGGGGGTCCTCATAGCCCAGGTAGCCCCAGATCATCAGCACCTTCCTCCCCACAGCCAGCCCCTTTGAAGCTCCTGGGTAAGGGGGGAGCTGCAGGAAGCTGCCCCTAGAGCAGGATTTGGGGTGTACTGGGCATACTGGGAGCACTGGCGTGCTTGGTCCATGGGCTGCTGCTTGCCAGTGCTGCTGTCAATCGTGTCGGATGAGTGTGGCTTCATTAAGCTGGAGCTGGGATGGAGGGAGGGAGGGAGGGAGGGAGGGAGGGAGGGAGGGAGGGAGGGAGGGAGGGAGGGAGGGAGGGAGGGAGGGAGGGAGGGAGGGAGGGAGGGAGGGAGGGAGGGATGGATGATGGAGGGATGGATGATGGATGGAGGGAAGGATGGATCGATGCATGGATCTATGGATGGATGGATGGAGGGAGGGATGGATGGATGGATGGATGGATGGATGGATGGATGGATGGATGGAGGGATGGATGGATGGATGGGTGGAGGGATGGATGGATGGATGGATGGATGGATGGATGGATGGATGGATGGATGGATGGATGGATGGGTGGAGGGATGGATGGATGGGTGGAGGGATGGAGGGATGGATGGAGGGAGGGAGGGATGGATGGATGGATGGATGGATGGATGGATGGATGGATGGATGGATGGATGGATGGATGGATGGGTGGATGGAGAGATGGATGGATGGAGGGCGGGAATCCAGAGCCACATCCCAACTATAGGGATGCAAACCTGGCCTGAGGATGGTGTCACCTCCCTAAGCACCCCTGACAGGGAGGGGACATGGGGACAACCACGAGCTGGGGCTGCAGGGAAGCCTCCAGCATGGAAAACACCTCAACACTCCCCATATCCCATGGGAACAGCGAGTGGGGAACCGGAGGCTGGGGGTCCCTGCTGCAGGACCCGGGCTGCAGCCGAGATCCAGGGATGTGGGTGCTGCAGGAGCGATTGGAGCTGCTGCAGCTCAATGGAGGAGCCGTGGCAGCAGAGCTGTTGATCCGAGGGCCTCTGCCAGCTCCAAACCCGTATGGAAATGGCTCCATCTGCTCCCCGCTTGGCTGCTAATCCCAGCGCAGCGCAGCCGGGCTGTCACCGGCGCTGCAGCGGCTGCAGATCCATGGAGCAGCTGCCGCGGGCCCCTGGTCCTCCATGGACAAACCCCAGCCCGACAGTGCGAGGGGGTGTGCATGCAAAGGGACGTGCGCTTGGGATGCATGGGATGCGCATGCATGGGGATAAGCATTTGGGGGGTGCCTGCAAGGGGATGAGCACTAGGGATGCATGGGGGTGTGCATGCAAGGAGATGGGAACTTGGGGTGCATGCAAGGGGGGGTGCATTTGGGATACATGGAGAGGTGCATGCATGGGGGTAAGCATATGGGATGCATTGGGGGGGTGCCTGCAAGATGTGCACTTGGGATGTATGGGGATGTGCACGCAAGGGGATGTGCACTTGGGATGTATGGGGATGTGCACTTGGGATGCATGGGGATGTGCACACAAAGGGATGTGCACTTGGGATGTATGGGGATGTGCACTTGGGATGCATGGGGATATGCATTTGGGATGCATGGGGATGTGCACACAAAGGGATGTGCACTTGGGATGTATGGGGATGTGCATTTGGGATGCATGGGGATGTGCATTTGGGATGCATGGGGATGTGCACACAAGGGGATGTGCACTTGGGATGCATGGGGATGTGCACACAAGGGGATGTGCACTTGGGATGCATGGGGATGTGCACTTGGGATGCATGGGGATGTGCACACAAGGGGATGTGCACTTGGGATGCATGGGGATGTGCACTTGGGATGTATGGGGATGTGCACTTGGGATGCATGGGGATGTGCACACAAAGGGATGTGCACTTGGGATGTATGGGGATGTGCACTTGGGATGCATGGGGATATGCATTTGGGATGCATGGGGATGTGCACACAAAGGGATGTGCACTTGGGATGTATGGGGATGTGCATTTGGGATGCATGGGGATGTGCATTTGGGATGCATGGGGATGTGCACACAAAGGGATGTGCACTTGGGATGTATGGGGATGTGCATTTGGGATGCATGGGGATGTGCATTTGGGATGCATGGGGATGTGCACACAAGGGGATGTGCACTTGGGATGCATGGGGATGTGCACACAAAGGGATGTGCACTTGGGATGCATGGGGATGTGCACACAAGGGGATGTGCACTTGGGATGCACAGGGGTGCACATGTGTGTGCCAGAGGATGCAGGGCTGAGGCTGGGCATGCGCAGGGTGTTTGTGCATGTAGCGTGTTCACACGTGTGTGCACAGCACACACACACGTGCGGGGGGTGCAGATGTGCACGGGGGGTGCAGGCACCGTGTGCATGCTCCTGCGTGGGGGTGCATGTGTGGGATGCACACTTGTGGGGGGGCTGTAGCTGTGTGTGTGCGTGCAGTGCACATGTGAGTGTGCACACACTTCCCATCCTATGGCCAACGGGTGGTCCCCAGCGCTGAGCTCAGAGGGAATAGGAACCCCCCAGCCCCACATCTGCCCCACGGCTGCCCCACAGCATCCCCAAAGCCACTCCATGTCCCACATTTGCCCCCAGTGCACTCCATTTGCATCCTGCAGAGCCCCATCCTGCTCCCCCACATCTGCCTGTAGAGGGGCACAGGGTCTATCCTGGTTTGGGACCCCCATTCCCATTCCAGCATGGACCAGGAGCATCTGGGAATCACCGATTCACCCCATCCCACCCTAAAAGCTGACAGCACCTCTGGATGCACCGCGAGCCCCACAGACACCCCACATCCAAAGGGATGCGGGGACCTGGTAGCAGCACATCCCGGGCATGGGCAGGGATGGTTTTCCTGCTGGGATTTGGAGCTGGATAACGAAGGGGCCGGCTGAGGGATCGATGCTGGTGATGAATAAGTGATGGAGCCCTCGGAGGGTCTCTATGGAGACAGCTCTGAGCGCTCCGGGTACCACCGGCAGCTCCCACATCCCAGAGCCGCAGTGACGAGCGGGATGGGATGGATCCACATGGGATAGACCCATAGGGAGCTGCCTTGGCCGGTCCCTGGCCTGAGCAGGCCCCATGGTGGCCACGGGCACCTCCAGCCTGGCTTGCGAGGGCTGCGGCCCCTGGGGTGGCTCCTGCTGTCACACAGGGATCCCTGCGAGCATCCCGCAGGTGGGCACCCACAGAGGGGTGGGGGACAAGGGCAGCCATGGGGACTGCATGCACCCATGGGGACAGTGTGTGTCCATAGGACAGTGTGTGTCCATGGGGACAGTGTGTGTCCATAGGGACAGTGTGTGTCCATGGGGACAGTGTGTGTCCATAGGGACAGTGTGTGTCCATGGGGACAGTGTGTGTCCATGGGGACAGTGTGTGCCCATGGGGACAGTGTGTGTCCATGGGGACAGTGTGTGTCCATAGGACAGTGTGTGCCCATAGGGACAGTGTGTGTCCATAGGGACAGTGTGTGCCCATAGGGACAGTGTGTGTCCATGGGGACAGTGTGTGTCCATAGGACAGCGTGTGTCCATAGGACAGTGTGCATCCATGGGGACAATGTGCATCCATGGGGACTGCATGGATCCATAGGGACAATGTGCATCCATGGGGACAGTGTGCATCCATGGGGACACAGGAACATGTGCCTGTGGGCAGTGTGTATCAGGAAGGACACCACACACCTGGGGACAGCGTGTGCCCATAGGGACAGTGTGTGTCCATAGGACAGTGTGTGTCCATAGGGACAGTGTGTGTCCATAGAGACAGCATATGCCCATAGTACAGCGTGTGTCCATGGGGACAGCGTGTGTCCTGAGGGACAACACGTGTCCGAAAGGGACAGCAGGTACCTGCAGGGCCAGCACGTGTGCAGGGGCACAGCAGCGTGTCAGGGTACAGCACGTGTGGTGTGAGGGACAGACATTGCCTGCAGGGACAGCGTGTGTCCAGGGACAGTGTGAGTCCATGGGGACAGCGTGTGTCCATAGGACAGTGTGTGTCCATAGGACAGTGTGTGTCCATAGGACAGTGTGCATCCATGGGGACAGTGTGTGCCCATAGGACAGTGTGTGCCCATAGGACAGTGTGTGTCCATAGGACAGTGTGTGTCCATAGGACAGTGTGTGTCCATGGGGACAGTGTGTGTCCATGGGGACAGTGTGTGTCCATAGGACAGTGTGTGTCCATAGGACAGTGTGTGTCCATAGGACAGTGTGTGTCCATAGGGACAGGGGCAGCGTGTGCCTGGGGTGACCATGTGTGATCTGGGGCCAGGACGTGGCTGGAGGGAGGGTGCCTCAGGACGGGGAGAGCAGGGGCAGGGGCCGGCGGGCATGGGGGACAGCATGCCACGCGTGTAGGGGACACCCTGCAAGCGGGAGGGACATGGGGCACCCAGGGGGCAGCAGGCAGCAGGGGGGACACCGAGCAACCAGGGCCATGTGGGCCTCCAGCACCCCATGCTGTGGGTGCCCCCAGGTCCCCATCCCCACGTGCTGCTGGTGCTGTGGGTGCTGTGGATACTGTGGGTGTTATGGGTGTTATGGGCGCTGGGGATGCTGTGGGTGTTATGGGTGCTGTGGGTGCTGTGGGTGTTATGGGTGCTGTGAGTGTTGTGGATGCTGTGGGTGTTATGGGTGCTGTGGGTGCTGTGGGTGTTATGGGTGCTGTGGGTGCTGTGGGTGTTATGGGTGCAGTGAGTGTTATGGATACTGTGGGTGTTAAGGGTGCTGTGAGTGTTATGGATGCTGTGGGTGTTATGGGTGCTGTGGGTGCAGTGGATGCTGTGGGTGCTATGGGTGCAGTGGGTGTTATGGGTGTTATGGGTGCTGGGGATGCTGTGGGTGTTATGGGTGCTGTGGGCGCTGTGGGTGTTATGGATGCTGTGGGTGTTGTGGGTGCAGTGGGTATTATGGATGCTGTGGATGCTGTGGGTGTTATGGGTGCTGTGGGTGTTATGGGTGCTGTGAGTGTTATGGATGCTGTGGGTCTTATGGGTGCTGTGGGTGCTGTGGGTGTTATGGGTGCTGTGGGTGTTATGGGTGCTGTGAGTGTTATGGATGCTGTGGGTCTTATGGGTGCTGTGGGTGTTATGGGTGCTGTGGGTGCCGTGGGTGTTATGGGTGCAGTGGGTGTTACGGATGCTGTGGGTGTTATGAGTGCTGCGGGTGCTGTGGATACTGTGGATGCTCTGGGTGTTATGGGTGCTGTGAGTGCTGTGGATGCTATGGATGCTGTGGGTGCTGTGGGTGCTGTGAGTGCTGTGGATGCTATGGATGCTGTGGATGCTATGGATGCTGTGGGTGCTGTGAGTGCTGCGGGTGCTGCGGGTGCTGTGGGTGCAGCGGGGTGCAGGGTCCCCCTCACCCACTGATTTACCCAGCCCAGGCACTAGGCTGGGCCTGGCTAAGGCGAGCTTAGAGCCTGCTCTGCCTCCAGCCCCCCGTGCCTCAGTTTCCCCTTGGAGCCAGCCCGGAGCCATCCCAGCCATTGCCCCTCCGGCGGCTGCAACAGGGAAGATCCCAGCCCCGGCATAGGGACAATGGGGCTTTATGGCCGGGTGGGATCCGATCGGGGCAGCTGAGGTCCGGGCTGCTGCTCCCGAGCTCAGCCTGAGCCCATGGCATGATGTGGGGCTAAGCAAACTGCTCCCAGAATGGCCTAATCCCATGGGATTAGCAAGGCAGAAGTGAATGGTCACATCACTTAAAGCTGGGATGCTCTGAGCCTGATCCAGGGATGCTCTGAGCCTGATCCAGGGATGCTCTGGGGACCCGGGGATGCTCCGAGCCTGATTTAGGGATGCCCTGAGCCTGATCCGGGGAGGTTCCCCCCCTTTCAGGACATCTCTCCATGGACATCCCTTTGGCATCCCGGGTTCTGCTGCCACCCTCTTCCCTGGCACGCGCTGATGCAATTCCCTCTTGTATCCCACCCATTGAACCTGGATTAAACCAGGATTATTCGCTTGTTCTCCTCCAATGAATTCCTTCATCCCTTCTATTCCCAAATCAATTCTTTAGGCTCTTGGCAGGGAAGAGAAACCAGCAGCTCCTGGGGTCAGGAAGGGACCAGGATTAATTATCCCAGTGGGAATGCCCGGGAAGGGAAGCGGAGCAGCAGCTTACCCAGGGATGTGGATACAGATCCAGGGCAAGCAGCATCCCCTGGACCACCGTGAGCACCCCACTGGGATGCAGGAGCCCAGCTCAGAGCCGTCGCATCCAGGATCCCTTGGGAATAGGACCAAATCCTCCGGGAACAAAAGGTGGCACCTCTGGGGGGAGGAGGGAGCTATAAATACCCGCTGACTGCTGGGCTCTAATGACTCACTCCAGTCATTACCGCGCGTTGCATAAGCACCTGCATTCCCGGCTCCACAACATGGAATTACGCTGCTCTTCCCCTTTTCCCCCTTATTTAATGCAAGGGGCTCCAGCAGCCCTGCAGGGGCTCCAACCCCCCCCATTCCCGGCTCTTTCCAGTGGGATGCGGCTGCCAAAGAGTCCTCAGCTCCTTTGGGAAAGGGGTTTGGGAGTCCCAGATGTGCCCCAGCGATCCCAGTGCTGGATCTCAGCAATCCCAGTGTCACATCCCAGCAATCCCAGTGCTGTATCCCAGTGAGTCCTGCACCACACATCCCACCAATCCCAGTCCCATTTCCTAGTAATCCCAGTGCCAGGTCCCAGCAATCCCAGTACTGCATCCCGGCAAACCCAATGCCATGTTCCTGCAATCCCAGGGCTGCATCCCATCAATCCCAATGCCACATCCCAGTGATCCCAGTGCCATGTCCTAGCAACCCAGTACTGCAGCCCAGCAATCCCAGTGCTGGATCCCAGCAATCCCAGTGCTAGATCTCAGCAATCCCAGTACCACATCCTAGTGCCGTGTCCTAGCGATTACAGTGCTGCATCCCAGCAATCCCAGTGCTGCATACCAGTGAGCCCCGTGTCACATCCCAGTAATCCCAGTGCCATATCCCAGCAATCCCAGTGCCACATTGCGGAAAGCCCAGTGCCACATCCTAACTATCCCATTGTCATGTCCCATCAATCCCAGTGCCATGTCCCAGTGAGTTTAACTCTGCATCCCAGCAATCCCAGTGCCACATTCCAGCAATCCCAGTGCTGCATCCCAGCAATCCCAGTGCCACATTCCAGCAATCCCAGTGCCACATTCCAGCAATCCCAGTGCTGCATCCCAGCAATCCCAGTGCCATGCCCTAGCAATCCAGAACCACATCCAGCACTCCCAGTACTACATCCCAGCAAGCTCAGTACTTTATCCCAGCACTCCCAGTGCCACTTCCCAGCAATCCAGGACCACATCCCAGCAGTCCAGTGCTGCATCCCAGCAATCCCAACTCATCGCGCCTCTGCTGGAGCCACCATGGGAAGTGGTGGTGGGGAAATCTCGGGTTTGGATCCACAGGCTGGGAATTCTCTCCTCCAATGTGGCATTTGTGCAGCAGCACCATTAACTCCTGGAACAGGGATGGGATGGAGGGGGTGGGGACCAGGGAGCAGGGATGCGGGGATGGAGGGGACGAGGACCACGGTGCAGGGATGAGATGGAGGGGATGAGGACCAGGGAACAGGGATGGAGGGGACGAGGACCAGGGAGCAGGGATGAGATGGAGGGGATGAGGACCACGGTGCAGGGGTGAGATGGAGGGGATGGGGACCAGGGAGCAGGGATGCAGGGATGGAGGAGATGAGGACCAGGGAGCAGGGATGAGATGGAGGGGATGAGGACCAGGGAGCAAGGATGCAGGGATGGAGGGGACGAGGACCAGGGAGCAGGATGAGATGGAGGGGATGAGGACCAGGGAACAGGGATGCGGGGATGGAGGGGATGAGGACCAGGGAGCAGGGATGAGATGGAGGGGATGAGGACCAGGGAGCAGGGATGCAGGGATGGAGGGGACGAGGACCAGGGAGCAGGGATGAGATGGAGGGGATGAGGACCAGGGAACAGGGATGCGGGGATGGAGGGGATGAGGACCAGGGAACAGGGATGCAGGGATGGAGGGGATGAGGACTAGGGAACAGGGATGCAGGGATGGAGGGGATGAGGACCACAGTGCAGGGATGGGATGGAGCCACAGGGAGATGCTGATGGACCACAGGAGAACCTGGAGCAATGGAAGCAGCAAACTCAGGGTGTTTGGGGTACCCATGGGATTCCTGCACATCCTCCTCCATCCTCCAGCACCTGGAGGCCGTCAAACTCCCACACTGGCACCTGCATCCCTGGATTTCACCTTCCCCAGCCTCAGGCGATGATGCAAACCTGTTTACTCCAATCCCAAAGGATTTATCCAGGTGCATCCAAGCGGTGGAGCATGGCACTGAAACAGGGTGCCCCATGGTTAAGCAACACTATGGGATCCATGGGAAGACAGGATGGCAGCAGCTCCGGGTTCATTCCAGCCCTGCACAGTGATGCAGGGAGCTGCAGAATGTGGGAGGTGAGACCAGCCCCGAGGTGCCACAGGGAAGGGGCACGGTGCCACAGGGATGGAACACAGTGATACCAGCCCCATGGTGCCATGGGGATGGAACACAGTGACACACTGCCACAGGGATGGAACAGAGTGATACCAGCCCCATGGTGCCACAGGGATGGAACACAGTGATACCAGCCCCATGGTGCCACGGGGATGGGATACAGTGACACAGTGCCACAGGGATGGAACACAGTGATACCAGCCCTATGGTGCCACAGGGATGGAACACAGTGATACCAGCCCTATGGTGCCACAGGGATGGAACACAGTGATACCAGCCCCATGGTGCCACAGGGATGGGACATGATGACACAGGGATGGAACACAGTGATACCAGCCCTATAGTGCCACAGGGATGGAGCACAGTGATACCAGCCCCATGGTGCCACGGGGATGGAACACAGTGATACCAGCCCTATGGTGCCACAGGGATGGAACACAGTGATACCAGCCCCATGGTGCCACAGGGATGGAACACAGTGATACCAGCCCCATGGTGCCACGGGGATGGAACACAGTGACACAGTGCCACAGGGATGGAACACAGTGATACCAGCCCCATGGTGCCACAGGGATGGGATACAGTGATACCAGCCCTATGGTGCCACAGGGATGGAACACAGTGACACAGTGCCACAGGGATGGAACACAGTGATACCAGCCCCATGGTGCCACAGGGATGGAACACAGTGATACCAGCCCCATGGTGCCACAGGGATGGGACACAGTGACACAGTGCCACAGGGATGGAACACGGTGACACAGTGCCACAGGGGTGGAACAGAGTGATACCAGCCCCATGGTGCCACAGGGATGGAACACAGTGACACAGTGCCACAGGGATGGAACACAGTGATACCAGCCCCACAGGGACAGGACACGGTGCCACTGAAGCTGTATTTGCTGAACCAACACCTGGAGCCCCAAGTGCCTCCGTTAAGGAAGGGCTGAGCCCTGTTTGCTCTTCCCGGGTGGTGCCCGCACCGTGAGCACCAGGTCCCTGCGCTGCCAGGCTGGAGGAGCGGCTGCCCTGGGATACCAGGAGCCGCAGGAATGCAGCCCGGCTGGTCAGGGGGGCTGGGAAAGCTGGGAGCACTTAGGGATGCAAATCCCCATTCCCATCACACTGCATCCCTGCATCCTGCAAATCCCCATTCCCATTGCACTGCATCCCTGCATCCTGCAAATCCCCATTCCCATTGCACTGCATCCCTGCATCCTGCAAATACCCATTCCCTGCTGCACTGCATCCCTGCATCCTGCAAACCCCATCTGCGTTACACTGCATCCTGCAAAGCCCCATTCCCATTGCACTGCATCCCTGCATCCTGCAAATCCTCATCCCTACTGCACAGCATCTCTGCATCCTGCAAATCCCTATTGTACAGCATCCCTGTATCCTGCAAACTCCCATCCCTATTGCACTGCATCCCTGCATCCTCCAAATCCCATTCCTGCTACACTGCATCCCTACATCCTGCAAAACCTCATCCCTACTGCACAGCATCCCTGCATCCTGCAAATCCCCATTCCCATTGCACTGCATCCCTGCATCCTGCAAATTCCATCCTGTTTACACTGAATCCCCGCGTCCTACAAATCCCCATCCTCATTGCACAGCATCCCTGAATCCTTCAAATCCCCATTGCTATCGCACAGCACCTCTGCATTCTGCAAACCCCATCCCATTTGCACTTCATCCCTGCATCCCACAAATCCCTATTCCCATTGCACAGCACTCCTGCATCCTGCAAATCCCATCCCATTGCACAGCATCCCTGCAACCTGCAAATCCCATCCTATTGCACAGCATCCCTGCATCCCACAAATCCCATCCCATTTGCACTTCATCCCTGCATCCCACAAATCCCCATTCCCATTGCACAGCACCCCTGCATCCTGCAAATCCCATCCCATTGCACAGCATCCCTGCATCCCGCAAATCCCATCCCATTGCACAGCATCCCTGCATCCCACAAATCCCCATTCCTATTGCACAGCATCCCTGCATCCCACAAATCCCCATTCCTATTGCACAGCATCCCTGCATCCTGCAAATCTCATCTCATTGCACAGCATCCCACAAATCCCATCCCCTTGCACAGCATCCCTGCATCCCACAAATCCCCATTCCTATTGCACAGCACACATGCATCCCGCAAATCCCATCCCATTGCACAGCATCCCTGCATCCTGCAAATCTCATCTCATTGCACAGCATCCCACAAATCCCATCCCCTTGCACAGCATCCCTGCATCCCACAAATCCCCATTCCTATTGCACAGCACACATGCATCCCGCAAATCCCATCCCATTGCACAGCATCCCTGCATCCCACAAATCCCATCCCATTTGCACTTCATCCCTGCATCCCACAAATCCCCATTCCCATTGCACAGCACCCCTGCATCCTGCAAATCCCATCCCATTGCACAGCATCCCACAAATCCCATCCCATTTGCACTTCATCCCGGCATCCCACAAATCCCATCCCATTGCACAGCATCCCTGCATCCCACAAATCCCCATTCCTATTGCACAGCATCCCTGCATCCCGCAAATCCCCATTCCTATTGCACAGCATCCCTGCATCCCGCAAATCCCATCCCATTGCACAGCATCCCTGCATCCTGCAAATCCCATCTCATTGCACAGCATCCCACAAATCCCATCCCCTTGCACAGCATCCCTGCATCCCACAAATCCCATCCCATTGCACAGCATCCCTGCATCCCGCAAATCCCCATTCCTATTGCACAGCATCCCTGCATCCCACAAATCCCCATTCCTATTGCACAGCATCCCTGCATCCCGCAAATCCCCATTCCTATTGCACAGCATCCCTGCATCCCACAAATCCCATCCCATCGCACAGCATCCCTGCAACCTGCAAATCCTCATTCCCATCGCACTGCACCCCAAGACACCAGGACCCAGCTCGCTGAAGTGGGAGGGTATCCCTGATCCCCCATCCAACTGTCCCAAGAGGGATCCCTGGGAATGCCGGCTGACAGGAGCTTTGCATGGCAGCACCAGAGCAGGGAGGAGCCCGGGACGACACGATGCAACCGGCCCCCGAGGGAGCCGTGCTCCAGCACCAATCCAGGCAGGAGCCAACGCGCCGTTACCCTGGATCCCTGGGGAATTGTCCTTGGATAGAGGCGGCGGCGCAGACGCTGCCCGCTCATGGTGCGCTGAGGAAGTTCAGCCGCTGACCGGAGGGAGCTCAGTGCGGCAGCCGGAGGTGGGATTAGCGGCCTCCCGTGATCTTCCCAATGCTGTTTCCTGGTTCCCCCCCCCTTTTCCAGCTTTTTATTCCCGTCTCTGACCCCCTTCCCCATCCCAACGCACAACCAGCCCCGCAGCTCAACCTCCCACCCAGCATCCGCGCTCCCTTCCACCCGCTGCCATCATCATGGGAACAGAGCAGGACCACAGCACCGGGCTCTGCTGTCGCTGCCCCATCCCTCCCTGGGAGCAGCAGCAGCAGCCCTGGAGCAGGGATCCAACGGCCTGGAATTCTCACTGGATCCTGGTGGGATTTCCCTGTTAGCACGAGCAAGCCTGGGAGCATGGACCAGCAGAGGAGGGATGGGAATGGGCACGGCCACGAGATGCTGGTGCCTTGAGGGTCCTTAGGGTGCGTCTGACACCCAGGAGCTTAATAGACCCCCAGCTCTCACGCAATGGGGTGTGATGGGCGCAGCAGTGACAAAGGAGCCCCCTTCCTTTGGTGGCAGCCGTCCCCAGCCCCACCGTGTCCTTTGCAGCGGGGACACAAGTCCTGATGCTGATGGGAAGGCCGGGAAGGCCGGCAGGGACATGTACCATGGGCATGGAGATGCCCCATCCTTCAGTGACATTCCCAGGTCCTACCATGCAATGAACCTCAATCCACTTCAGCAGCATGGCCAGATCCTGCTGGCAATGGGAGCAGCTGGACCGACTGCACTTCCTATGAATGAACAGCTCTCCCGCAGGATGAATGCTGGCTCCGGCTTCCCAGCCACACGGATCCCAGGCGCAGAGCACCCATAACGCGTCCCCAGCCCCATCCCTTTATTGGGGTCCCCACGGCAATGCAAGAGCTGCCGAGCCACGAGGTGAGGATGGAGCCGGGAGGTGCTGAGCAGCCACACTGCGGGGGGCAGGAGGAGCTGGGCTCTATAGGGAACACAGCGCTCCCCCCTCGGCGCGCTCCTGCTTCCGTGCCCGAGCGATGCCCAAGTGCCTGGTGCTGCAGTCCCAGCCCACGGACCTGCTGTCCCAGCTCCCTGCCAGCGATGGGGAGGGGGGGTCCCCAACAGCGCCGCGCCTGCTGCCAAACCCCACCTCCACAGAGCACCCACACAGCCGGGAGCAGCCCCCGCGCCATTCCCAGGGGGAAGAGAGCCCCCCCCCCCCCCTTTCCATCCCTGCGTTCCCAGGCAGCGGGCTCCGGATCCTGCATCACGGCTGGAGCTTGGGCAGCACAAGGATGGGACCCAGCATGGGATGCGGCTCGCAAGGTTTGGGAGGGGGGCGTGCGAGGCTGCTGGCGCTGGTGTCCCCTCCATCCAGCCCATCCTGCTCCAGCTCTGCAGGGAACAGCATTCCCAGGGGAATCGCGTCCATCTGGTGAGGGCAGGATGGGAAGCAGGTGCCTGGCAAGCAGCCACAGATATTTCCAGGAATGTCAGATGCTTGGGAACAGCTACCCCCAAAACCGGAGCCTCTCAATCCCTCCCTAAGCCCTTTGGGTGCGGCAAACCCAGCTCCCACCATGAGCATCACCCACAGCAGCCTCCAGAGCAGGGAAAACCAGCACCCAAAGGACACCTCAGTGCCCTCATCCTTCTTTTGGGGAACCCTCAACCCGCATCAGCTGAGTTTTGGGGATGCGCCCCCAAGTTTTTGCTGACTCAGCACCCTTCCCGCGCCCGGTGAAGCCATTGGAGGTGGCAGATCCCATCCCTGCTCCAGGGAGGAAGCAGGCTCCTGAGCTGAGCGAGCACAGGGAGGCTCCAGGGTACCTTGGCCTGGGAGACTCAGCCCTGGTCCTGGTCCGAGCCCTAAGCCTGACCTCAGCCACAGCCCTAGCTCTGATCCCAACCCTACAAATAACCTTAGCCTTAACCTCCCCCGAGCTGTAAGCTGAAATGCAATCGGAACCTTACATACAGTTCTGAGCTTGGTGCTAAACATAACCCTAAAGTCAGGCCAAGCCTTAACCCTAACCCTAACCCTAACCTAAGCCACAGCGCAAGCCCTGAACCTAACATGAGCCCTAGTCCAGACCTGAACCCTAACCATAGACCTAGTCCGAGACCTAACCTTAGTGTGACCTCTAACCCTAAACCTAGCTCTAACGCTAACCATAATCCCACCCTTAGCCATAGCTCTAATCCTAGACGTAATCTAACCCTAAATTTAGGCCAAGCACTAAGCATAACCCCAAACTTGGCCCCATCCCTAACCCAAAACCTAACCTTAGCCATACCCCTACCCATATACTAGTCCAGAACTTGGACATAAGACCTATCCTCTACCCTTCATTCCAACAGCAAAGCGAAATCTAACGATAGCCATAAACCTAACCTTACCACCACTTCTAACCCTAGCCATAAACAGCACCATAAACTGAGGCCAAGCCCTAGAAATAAACCTAAACTTCGAGCAACCCACAAAACTAAACTTAGATTTAACCTTAAACCTACCACAAATCATAAACATGACCCAAGCCAAAACCTTAGCCCTAACCCTAACCCAAGATTTAGCCTAAACCTCACTTTAAATTCACCTCCAAATTTAACCAAACTCCTAGCCCTAGCCTTAATCTTGAACACAAATCTAAAGCTAAACTGAGCCCTAGACCTAAGCTTAACTCTAACCTAAGCCCTAAACTTACCACTAACATTACTCATAACTCTAAACCCTAACACTAACCTCACCCCTAACCCTACCCTTCACCCTAACCCTAAACCTAAACCCTACCACTAACCTCAGCCCTAACCCTACCCCTAACCCTAAACCTAAACCCTAACCCTAAGCCCTAACCCTAAACCCACCCTAAACTCAGCCCTAACCCTACCCCTAACCCTACCCCTAACCCTAAACACGAACCCTAACTTCAGCCCTATCCCTACCCCTACCCCTAACCCCAAACCCTAACCCTAACCTCAGCCCTAACCCTACCCCTAACTCTAAACCCTAACCCTACCCCTACACCTAACCCTAAACCCTAACCCTAACCCTAAACCCTAACCCTAAACTCAGCCCTATCCCTACCCCTAACCCCAAACCCTAACCCTAACCTCAGCCCTATCCCTACCCCTACCCCTAACCCCAAACCCTAACCCTAACCTCAGCCCTAACCCTACACCTACCCCTAGCCCCAAACCCTAACCCTAACCTCAGCCCTATCCCTACCCTAACCCTACCCCTACCCCTAACCCCAAACCCTAACCCTAACCTCAGCCCTATCCCTACCCCTACCCCTAACCCCAAACCCTAACCCTAACCTCAGCCCTAACCCTACCCCTACCCCTAACCCCAAACCCTAACCCTAACCTCAGCCCTATCCCTATCCCTACCCCTACCCCTAACCCCAAACCCTAACCCTAACCTCAGCCCTATCCCTAGCCCCACAGCAGCTGCAGGCCAAGCCCATCTGCTCTGCACCCGAGCCCCATCCCATCCCCACACCCCAGTCTCCCACCTGAGGAGCCCCCAGGCTGCTGCAGCAGGACCAGGAGGGTCCCCCCGCATCCCGCATCTCCCCTGCCCAGCCACGCTCAGGACCAGAGAGCCTGGGGCTGCAGGTCCCGGCTCCCAGGCAGCGACAGGAGGCTCCTCCGGGATGTGCCAGCCCCCTGCCCGAGCTGGCACCAGCACCTCTTCCTGGGGGAAGGATGCTGCCGGCGCCCTGCTTGTGTGAGCCCAGGGAAAAGCCTCATTCCTCCGGGAGAGCAAGGACGAGCGGGGCAGCACCCATGGCCCGTGGCCTCCTGGCCGGGCTCCAGCCGAGTGACAGCTCAAGGATCCAGCCTGGCTGTGGCACAGGGACATGGGGTTATCCCTTCGCAGGGAATAAACCCCAGTGTGTGAACTGCTGCAGAGCCATAGGGGCATTCCGGTTCCACTCCGTGGGGAGAAGAGGCTCTGGATAGGGATGGAGCATCACCCCCCAGAGAGGACCATCAGCATCTTCACCCCATAGCAACCAGCTACGGAACCTCAGGGACGTGGATGGTCCCCTTCCAACCTTCCCAACCCACCTGCATCTTCACCCTGCACCAACCAGCTATGGAACCTCAGGGACATGGATGGTCCCCTTCCAACCTTCCCAACCCACCTGCATCTTCACCCTGCACCAACCAGCTATGGAACCTCAGGGACATGGATGGTCCCCTTCCAACCTTCCCAACCCACCTGCATCTTCACCCTGCACCAAGCAGATACAGAACCTCAGGGACATGGATGGTCCCCTTCCAACCTTCCCAACCCACCTGCATCTTCACCCCATAGCAACCAGCTATGGAACCTCAGGGACATGGATGGTCCCTTTCCAACCTTCCCAACCCACCTGCATCTTCACCCTGTACCAACCAGCTATGGAACCCCAGGGACGTGGATGGTCCCTTTCCAACCTTCCCAACCCACCTGCATCTTCACCCCATAGCAACCAGCTATGGAACCTCAGGGATGTGGATGGTCCCCTTCCAACCTTCCCAACCCACCTGCCTCCGGGCAAGGGGTGCGCAGCCAACACAGCTCAAGGACTGAAGGAAGGGGGGTGGATAAAAGCCCTCCATCAGTCTTCTCCTTTCAAATGCTCATTATAAATAGCTCCTCGGTGTGTTCTGAGTCACCCAGCTGAAACGTGCAAGCTAATAACCAACTGGGAAGTGATTCCAAGCCAGGGAATGGGAGGATTCTGGCAAAGTCATCACTCCTGTGCCAGAGCTGCACCGGCAGTTGCTGGTTGTGTTTTCCCTCCTTAGGTATCACAAACCTCCACTGCGTCTGGTGAGCAGAGGGCCTTGGGGATGCTGGGACACGTGGTGAGTCCATCCGCATGAGGACAAGCCCCGAACTCCCTTTATTCCCAGCCAAAAGAACCAGGGTTTAATATTTCCCATGGGAAACGCGCCCATCCGAAACCATCTTTCTTCTTCTGTTTGATTTCTGATAGGAAGGACAAACGAAGAGAGACCAGAAGGTCTGCACCCACCCACAGCATTCCCGCATGCTCTCAAGCCATCCTTCTGCACCTCTTCCTCCCCACATCGGCTTTGGATTTGGGAATGGGAGCGGGAGCAAGGGCTGCTAACGATGCCAAGCAACCCACCCCTGGGCCGTTCCAGAGCCGAATCCCACAGCCTGCTGTGCTAACCCATCCCTTGAGGGGTGACAAGGCTTGGGGCCACTTTCCCCACCATGGACCAGCAATAGCTTCCTGAGACCCCCAATCCACACTCCAACCCCCCCCACCCCCCAGACAGCAAACCTTGGGGTCACCCATCACCCATTGCATGAAAGCACCCCCCACCCTTGACACTGGGATGGGGGCAGCTGCCAGGGTACCACTGCCTGCGCTCTGCCTGCTCTCCATCACCTAAACCCCCTTTACTGGGTGTGATGGAGCCGCAGCAGCAGCCACAGCATCTCCCAGCGCTCTGCATCCCCCTCGCTCCCCCCTGCCTCCATTCAGACCCATCCATTAAGGACAGCTCAGCCCTTTGAAGGAGAAAGCTGGACAAGCAGAAGGTCCCAAGGCCCTGCCTGCACTTCTGGCTGCAGCCCAGCGCCAGCCACGTGGGAGCTGGGAAAGAGACAAAGCAAAAGCAGGGACCGAGGTCGGAGGAGAGCGCTGCTGCAGCCAGGGAATCCTGCATCCCGCATGGAGGAGCGGCCGCAGCGCTGCCTGCTCCGCGTGGGTGCTCGTCCTCCTGCAGCTCATGACACTGAAAGCACTTGCTGCTCTGAAATTGGGGGGGGGGGGGGTGGAGGGTGAGCTCCTGGATGGGTCCTCCCCACCCAAGGGACCGCTCCAGGTTTGGAGACGTGCAGGGTGCCAGGAGCTCCCCCTGCATCCTCTCTGAGCTCCAGGGTGAGGGGATGCAGAAGTGCCCCACACACACAGCTCCCAGTGGATGGACCAGCACCAGCCTGGGCAAAAGGTGCAGGGTGGGACTGCGCTCGGCCTTGCTGATGCTTGTAGACCTCCAAAAGGTGCCTGGACTGCTCCACCACTTGGATGCTCTCCTGCATCCCAGCCGGTGCTGCGCCATGGGTACCAGAGCAAGCCATGGGATGGTTTGGGTTGGATAGGACTTTTTAAGGTCCAGGACCTGAAGGAAGCAGCAACCAGGTGGGTACATCAGGGGGGTAAAATGGGGATGGTTCATTACACATGGCCCCTGCGTGAGCCTTGATGGGGACACACTGTCCAAGTCCTGGTATCAACCTGGGGACACAGCATCTGGGATAACTGGCACTCAGACCAACACACGTCCTTTACAGAGGGGATAAAGATGCCTCCTTATCCCATGGCAGGACACTGGTCTCTTCCCGCTCCTGGACACTCATCCGGGCAGGATGGAGCCCTCATCCCAGCTGCGGCCAAGCCACGGTCCCTCCTCCATCACGTGCCTGGCACCGATGCTGTCACCAAACCAGCGCCAAGCCCGGCAGCCCTTGCCCAGTTCACACATCCCCACGCCTGCTCCCACCAGTGGGAAGAGCCGGATGAGGCCTCTTCCCGAAGGAAGCCTTGACCCGTGCCCAGGCTCCGCCGCGCCTGCGGGGCTGCTCAGAACATCCTCTCCTCCTGCGTGCTCTCAATGCGCAGAGCTCAGCTGCGGCTCCCCCAGCCCCTGGCTGCTGTCAGATGCTGTGAGCGCAGCAGCTCCGGGCACCCCAGCATCCCACCCACCCGTAACCGGGTCAGGAGCCGCTGCCGGGGGGGAAAGGAGGAAGAAACGGCTTTAAACGTGACCTGGATAATGCAGGATGGCGCTTGAGTGGCTGCCAGCAACGCTGCCCTGCGAGGAAAGCTCATCCACCGCGCACGTGGGTAGACCTGGCCCACCGCTGCATCCCGGCCCCATGCAGCATTCCCAGCGTGCTGCGAGGGCGGGAGCAGCTTCGCTGGGATCTGCTGGCAGCAGGCAGGCAGAGCCAGCGGGAAACAACACAGGCAGGGAGCAGGCAGCATCACCCCGGCCTCACGGGGACACCCATGTGCAAAGGGCATCGCCGGAAAGCGCTTAGGAAGCTTTTCCACCCCTATATATCCCCCAGGATGTGCGGGAACAGGGATAAGCATCTAGGAAAGACACGGGGTTGTATCCTGGGTGAAGGGGAAAGCATCTCATCTCACCACCCCTGCCCTGGGCGGCTCGAGAGGTGCAGCAATCCAGCTACACTCAAGTAGCATCCACCATTCTTAAAGCCATTAAACAGGAGCTGCAAGTCAGCAGAGGCATTCCAGCCGGAGGGAACATGAGGATGGCAATGGCATTTCAAGACCTTTGTGTGCTGTGCTTAAAGAAAAGGACACGGGCACATGTGGTGGCAGCAGCATGAAAGGATCTCTGCAGGGAACAAAGCGCACACAGCACCGGCGAGAGCAGGGGGGAAGGATGCTGCCCGCAGAGGCTGGATCCAGCACCCACAGCAGGGGGGGATCAGCAGCTCCTGGTGGCCTCTGGAAGGTGGATCTGAGCCCCACGCCACCACAGGCAGGAGATGCTGGAGGCTATTCTAGAGCCAGGCAGACTTGGCATCCAAAGGTCACCTCGTGAAGGTGCGAAAAGCTGGGGATGCCGGAGGGAAATAGGTGGGGATGAGGCAGGAGCGGGCGGCAGCTTCCCTTGTGCCCTGATGGCCCTGGAATCACATCAAGCACCCGCTCCAGGAGCCCTGAGGATGCTCCCAGGCACATCCCCATAAGGGATGCAGTGCTGGGAGCGGCGGTCCCGGCTGCCGAGCCAGTGCTTGAGCATGTGGAGCTGAGATGCACCCGTCAGACAAAGGAATCCAAGCACCCAGCAGCTTCCCTCCTCATCCCCTTACACCCTCATCCCATTCCCACCGGATCAGCCCATCCCTTTGGCAATGAGGGGTCTGATCCCAGCAACCGCTGGGGTGGGAAACAAGGGGTAGGGAGCACCCGATATCTCTGGATACCCGGGAAGCAGAGCACCCACGTACTGCAAACCGCCTGCGCACAGCAGTGGAGCCTCGTGAGTGCTCCATACACACAGAGACACAGAGCCGGGGATCTCGGCCATCCCGAGCCACGGTGATGGGAATCGAGGCATCGCACGCTTCCCGTTAGCCAGCTCTGCCCCTCTCCCCACGTGGGCTCTCCAGAGCATCACCCTGCATGGCTGGAAGCGAGCACTGTCATCCCTCAGCAAGGTCACCCCCTGCGAGCCCCTCATTCCTGCGCTGTGGAATGAGATCCCCCCTGATCCCCCCGTCCCACCCCACCGCATGGGATCAGCAGCACCGGGACCCCCAGACCTGTTGCGTGGGGTGGGTGTGCAGGGGGGTGGCTCCTCCTGCCATGCGTGGAGCCACCGAAGCCACGATGCCGAGGCCTGACCAGCATTTCACTAAGTCACCCACATCCCCCCCAGCTCCCTGCCAGGCCAGGAGCCTGCTGCTCCCATGGGAAACCACCGCGGGGTTACAGGGAACATATAAGGGTGGGTCAGCAGGGAAAAGGGGAGATGCTGCTGACAGCGGCGCTCCCGCACAGCATCACCCATCAGTGATGCCCTGCCCTGGGCTCACACAGTGAGGAACTGAGGGGGGGTCGCAGCCTGTAATCCCCCTGCACCCCAGGCGGGAGGAGGAACTTTTCCCCTCTCCGCGATGTCTCCCTCTCGCCTTCGCGCAGCCTCTCCCCCCGCCCCGGAGCATCGCTCCCTCCCGGCGTGGTCCCCCCCAGTCCCCGGTGCCGGCGGGAGGGGACTCACAGGTCAGACGCAGCCGCCTGGTACGGCTGGCTCCGGCAGAGGATGGAGTGTCCGCAGCCCTGCCCCATGGCTCCGCATGCTTCGGCGGCCGGCGGGGGCTCGGAGAGGGGCTGCGGGCAACGCGGAGCCGCCGCTGCGCCCGGTTCTCGGTGCTGACGGGGAGCGGAGCCCGCTGCTGTCAACCGAGCCCGATGCAGCGCGCCGAGGCGTGCGGGAGGGGAGGGCGGAGAGGCGCGGGGGGGAGGCCGGGGGAAGAAACGCCGCTGATTGACGGCGCCGCTGCGGCTCCGCGGGGCTGGGCGGGGGCCGGAGCCGTTCCCGCGGAGGGGCCGAAGGGGTCCGCACCTGCCTCTGGCTGCCGCCCGCCCTGGGCCGCGCCCGGCCTCGCCCGCAGCGCCGCCCCGCTCCGGGGGGACGCCGCCTTTGTCTAGTAAGGAGCACGCTGGCCCTGCCCGCCCCGCGCTCCCCGCGGCGGCAGCGGGTCCTGCGGGGCACCGCAAGCGCCCGTCTGCCCGGCTTCTGCCCCGGGGGACATCGGGCAGCACAGAGCAGTGCTGGGCAGCACAGGGAGATGCTGAGCAGTACAGGGCAATGCTGGGCAGCACAGAGCGGTGCTGGGCAGTACAGAGGGATGCTGAGCAGCACAGCGCAATGCTGGGCAGCACAGAGCAATGCTGAGCAGCACAGAACGATGCTGGGCAGCACAGAGCGATGCTGGGCAGCACAGAGCGGTGCTGGGGAGTACAGGGCGATGCTGAGCAGCACAGGGCAATGCTGGGCAGCACAGAGAGATGCTGGGCAGCACAGGGCGATGCTGGGCAGCACAGAGAGATGCTGGGCAGCACAGAGAGATGCTGGGGAGTACAGGGCAATGCTGGGCAGTACAGAGCAGTGCTGGGCAGCACAGGGCAATGCTGGGCAGCACAGAGCAGTGCTGGGCAGCACAGAGAGATGCTGGGCAGCACAGAGAGATGCTGGGCAGCACAGAGAGATGCTGGGCAGTACAGGGCAATGCTGGGCAGCACAGAGCGGTGCTGGGCAGCACAGAGCGATGCTGGGCAGCACAGGACAATGCTGGGCAGCACAGAGAGATGCTGGGCAGTACAGAGAGATGCTGGGCAGCACAGGGCAATGCTGGGCAGCACAGAGCAGTGCTGGGCAGCACAGAGCGGTGCTGGGCAGTACAGAGAGATGCTGGGCAGCACAGAACGATGCTGGGCAGCACAGAGCAGTGCTGGGCAGTACAGGGCAATGCTGGGCAGCACAGAGAGATTCTGGGCATCACAGAGCGGTGCTGGGCAGCACAGAGAGATGCTGGGCAGCACAGAACGATGCTGGGCAGTACAGAGCGACTCTGGACAATACAGGGCAATGCTGGGCAGCACAGAGAGATGCTGAACAGCACAGGGCAATGCTGGGCAGTGCAGAGTGATGCTGGGCAGCACAGAGAGATGCTGGGCAGCACAGAGTGACGCTGGGCAGTACAGGGCAATGCTGGGCAGCACAGAGTGATGCTGGGCAGCTCAAGCAATGCTGGGCAGCACAGAATGATGCTGGGCAGCACTGGTTTTGCAGGCAAGTCCCTGCCCCAGGGCAGCACCAGACCCACAAGCCTTGCCTTGCACATGGGCACCAGGCAGCATCAAGCAGTATGGAGCAGTCGTGGCCCTCAGGCAGGTCCCTGCCCCAGGGGAACTGGGCAGCAGTAGGTAGCACCCGACCTGTGGGCAGGTTCCTTTCCCAAGGGTGCTGGGTGGCATCGAGCAGTATTAGAAAGTCATGGAATCAGCCGGGTTGGGAAAGAGCTTCAGGACCATCCAGTGCAACCATTGCCCCACGGCCACCACTGCCCCATGGCACTGAGGCCTCCTCTCCATGGGGTGTGAACCCTCGCAGGGCCGGTGCCTGCAGCCCTGCCCTGGGCAGCCTGTTCCAATGCCTGAGCACCCTCTGGGGCAGGAATTGTTCCTCAGCTCCATCTAAACCTGCCCTGGGGCAGCTTGAGGCCGGTTCCTCTTGTCCCATCCCTTGTTCCCTGGGAGCAGACAAGCAATAGACAGCAATGCCCGGCAGGCAGGTCCCCACCAGGGCAGCAGGTCCCACCCCAGGCAGGAGGAGCCGGAGCCTCCCATGCGCCTGCAGCATCGCTCCATGCCTGTGCCCCCGCTGCCACCTCCCGAATGAGCGCAGCTTCCCCCCGGGAGCCCCACTGAGCACGGAGCCCTCTGCACGCGTGCAGCACCGGCACCGGGCACCGATGGGTTGGAGGAGCAGATGTGGTGTCCATGGGTTTATCCCCCACAAGCACACTGGGATCTCCTGCCCTGGGCCCCCTGGAACAAGCACCCTGTGCTGTGAGCACTGCCAGGGATGGGGCAGCCACAGCTTCTCTGGGCACCCTGTGCCAGCGCCTCAGCACCCTCCCAGGGAAGAGCTTCTGCCTAAGAGCTCAGCTCAGTCTCCCCTTGGGCAGGTTAAAGCCATTCCCCTTGGCCTGTCCCTACAGGCCCTTGTCCCAAGCCCCTCTCCAGCTTTCCTGCAGCCCCTTCAGGCACTGGAGCTGCTCTCAGGTCTCCCCTTCACGCCTTAGTAAAGGGGGAGAATCCCTTCCCTGAGCTGCTGCTCACACTCTGGGGGTGCAGCCCAGGACGTGGCTGGTTTCTGGGCTGCAGGCACACATCGAAGCCATTGAACATCACGAGGTTCTATGGTCCCTCCTCTCCAGCCACCCCGCTGTTGCTCCCCCATCCCATGTGAAGCCAGGAGCATCCCTCTGGTCCTCAGCTCAGCAGCATCTCTCTGTGGGTGTCTGCATCCTCCACACACTCGCTGTCTGCTCCGCGCTGCACCAACCCACACCCCCAGGCTGGGAGCTCGGCTTCATGGCAGGAGGTGGTTGCACCAAAAGCAGCTGGTTTGGTTGCTCCCCAGGAGCCTTGCAGCGATCCAGCCCTCCGGGGTCACTGCTTCCATGGGGAGAGGGGCTGGATGCGCTTTGTAACCACTGGGGGTACGCTGCTGCTGCCCTGCTCCGTGCTGAGCCCACGTGAAGAGCAGCGATAGTTATTAAGAGATTTGCACTCAAATCACACCAGTCCCTGTCAGATTCACATGGATTAATATCCCCATGGTCTCCAGAAATAGGCCAAGTAACGCATCCATTACTGAGAGCCCCTGCCTGCCTTGGCCAGGGGAGGAAAGCGAGGGCCAGATCCAGGATGCCTTGCCCAGATTTCACCCCAGGAGCTGATGGCAGAGCCAGGGCTCATCTGGGGTTATTTTAAGGGCCATCACTTTGACCATGGAATCCTGGAATGGGTTGGGATGAAGGGACCTTAAAGCTCCTCCAGCTCCAACCCCTGCCACGGGCAGGGACCCCTTCCATAGAGCAGCTTGCTCCAAGCCCCTGTGTCCAACCTGGCCTTGAACACTGCCAGGGATGGGGCAGCCACAGCTCCTCTGGGTGCCACGATCCTCCTGACATCAGTGCAATGTCCCCACTCTGGGTGGGACCCTGGGTGCTTATGAAGCCAGGCACCAGCGCAGCTTCTTGGGTGCTTCCAAGCAGGGATTTGTGTGGAAAACACCCAAATTATTCATGGAATTTCCCATTTTCCCGATTTTTGCATTATTCATGGAATGCATCCAAACATTATGGAAACTCTGGGATGGCTCCACCGGGTTCTTCCAGTTCCTCAGCACCGAGACCCCTGGGGCTGCACACACTGAAAGGAGGAACCGCGTCTCCAAGGACAGAGCCTGCGCTGCTGTTGGCAGAAGCTGCTTGGATACGGGGCTGAGCTCTCTCCTGAGGAGGAAACAGCACAGAGCAATGTGGGGAGGAGAAAACCACCTCTGTGAGCACCAGGAGCAACGTTAGATAAGGGAGAGCGCCGGGAACCACATGGAAGGGTTCACGGGAGGATGCTGGGATGTGGTGGTCCCTGCCTGCATCTGGGGATGGACCTGGTGGGCCTCGCACCCCGATGGGCTCTGACCTTCTCCGCTGGGATTGGGAATGTGGGAATGGCTTTAACCTGCCCCAGGGGAGGCTGAGCTGAGCTCTGAGGCAGAAGCTCTTCCCTGTGAGGGTGCTGAGGCGCTGGCACAGGGTGCCCAGAGAAGCTGTGGCTGCCCCATCCCTGGCAGTGCTCAAGGCCAGCTTGGACACAGGGGCTTGGAGCAAGCTCAGGCCCCCACGGACCTGGAACTGATCCTGGCTGCTGGAAATCCATGGGGTTGGCATCCCCATGGCATACAGGGACATTAGAGCGGGGCTGTGGTGCAGGCGCGAGGCCTTGGTGATGGCCAGCAAGACCCACCAAGAAACCTTCTCCAGGAGCATCCAAAGGGCAAACCTTACCCCAGCGTCCTGCAGCTTAAGGCTCTTCCCAGCCCTATGGAAGGAGAAGGTCCTGGGAGGATCCAGCACAGCAAATCCCTTTTGTTCCTCCCCACATTCCGTGCTGGCTGCAGCCAACACGATTCCAGCGCAGCTCATGGCAGCTCCGCTCTGGCTCCTGACGCTGCTCCATGTCTTTATCTCCTGTCAGCAAGATGAAGCGCTGCCGCCTTCCAAAGGCATCATTCCAGGTCCGTGCCCTCGTGTGGGTGTTTGTGGTGTGAATGTGAAACGAGCCTCGAGCTCAGCTCCTGCAGCGCCTCCTCGGCTGCGGGATGCAGGTCTTTGAGCTCTCGATAACCACTGATCATCCCTGGGTGCTCGCTGTGCGGGTACCGGCAGCATCCCGCTCATGGGGATGGCTTTGGTGGCACAAAGCAGCTTCCACACAAGATGCTCTCCCTACAGCATCACTGCACCCTGTCCCCAGAGCTCGGAGCTCCAGGGAGCAACGGGCTCCTCTCTCTTCCTACAGGGATGCCTCAGCGGAGCAGCCCGGGATGCTCCCAGGGACCACACGCTGCTCCCCTGCTTCCAGGCCGTCAGAGGAGCATAGGATGGGTTGGGATGAAGGGAGCTCAAAGCTCCCCCAGTTCCAACCCCCTGCCATGTGCAGGGACACCTTCCACTGGAGCAGCTTGCTCCAATCCCATCAGGATATGGATATATCCCTAGATATCCCCACTATTCCCACCAATGGAACCACTGGTCCTGTCGTGCCTGTACAAATGCCCCCCAGAAAGTTCCAATTCCAGGAAGCTGGGCGTTGTTTCCCCCTCTCTCTGCTTGTGCCACGCTCACAACCCCAAAGAGCTTTTCTGAGGAGGAAGAAAAGAGCAGAATGGAGAAAAGCTTTTCCATTTTCCTTGACATTTATCCCGGGACCAGAAAAAGAACAGAAAACAACCCCCGGAGGAGCCCGGAGCCTTGGGTTTTATCGCAAGGTCAGAACAAGCTGTTCTCAAAGCAGCAAATAAGCGGAAAGGAATCCTCAGTGAGGAGGGAAACGGTTGCCTGTGCCTGCAGGTGCAGCTCTGCTGGCGTGGGCAGAGCACAGACAGGGCCCCCAGGTACTTCGGGGCAGGGATGGGGACCCCAGGATGCTGCTTGGAGGGTGTTTGGATGCATCCCGGTAGCCAGCATGAGGATAGTGATGCAGGAAGAGGTGGGATTGATGCTGGTTCTCACTGGTACCCATCCCATTGCCTCTCTCAGAGCAAGTGGGGATAAAGGGACAAAGGGGATGCTGGTGGCTGCCCCATCCCTGGCAGTGTTCAAGGCCACGTTGGACACAGGGGCTTGGAGCAAGCTGCTCTATGGAAGGGGTCCCTGCCCGTGGCAGGGGTTGGGGCTGGAGGAGCTTTAAGGTCCCTTCAACCCAACCCATCCCATGAGTACGTGCTGGGGGCAATGGAGCAGCGCTGTGATCCCGGCAGCCGAGGAAGCGGCTGATGGAAAGATCCTCTGGTAAGGGAAGGGAAATGAAAGCTCGTGTGGAGGGGAGAGAAACCCTGCTTCCCTCCAGCACCACTGTGGAGCATCACCCCGCTCATGGCCGTCAGTAAATCCCCCACCTTGATTTGATCTCAGTACCCCCCTAGTCCATCCCGAGCTGCAGGAAGCAGAGCGGATCCCACCCTCTCCTGGCCCTGCAGACCTGCCCCGGGCCGGTGCTGCAGCCATGGGAGAGGCAGCGGGAGAGCCACTGTTGGGGATGGAGCATCCCAAAAGGTCCAGGAAGGGGCTTGGGAAGCTTGGTGGGGGTAAGGGGGGTGTGAAAGTGGATTGGAGGGAGAAGGGGAAGGATGGGAAAGAAGGAAAAGAAATGGAAAGGGAAGGATGGGGAGGGGGAAGGGGAAAGTGGAAAGGGGGGAAAGGGAAAAATGAAGGGGAAAGATGGGGAATGCAAAGAGGAAGGGGAAGAGGGGAAAAGAAATGGAAAGGGAGGGATGGGGAATGCAAAGAGGAAGGGAAGGGGAAAGAGGGGAAAAGAAATGGAAAGGGAGGGATGGGGAATACAAGAGGAAGGGAAAAGGGAAAGAAGGAGAAAGGAAAGGATGAGGAAGGCAAGGGGAGACTAGGGGTGGGACTGGGAAGGGAAAGGGAAAAGAAGGAAAGAGGAGAAGGGGAAAGAAGGGGACAGAGAAGGATAGGAAGGGTAGAGGAGGAAGGGGAAGGGTGAAGGGAAAAGGGGGAAGGAGAAGGAGAGGGAGAAGGGGAAAGGGAAGGGGGAAGTGAAGGGGCAGGGATGTGCTTGCTCACAGCACAGCCTCAGCCCCTTCCATCGCTGAAGGGGGCAGCAGGAGCGCGGCTGGGGCCGCTCCAGCGCTGTCACTGAGCCTGCCCCGGGCTGCGCCGTGTCCTGCCCGGGCACATCCATCAGCTGGGAGCCGGGAGCGGACAGGGACCGGCCGGCTCCATCGCCCCACGGAGCCACACGGGTGCCCTTGCCCCGGGGCAGCCTCTGCCCCCCTTCCTTTTCCAGCCTCGCGTCATCACCCATCAGATCCCACATCCCTCTGATGTGTCCCCAAGGCCAAAGCCTGGAGCGATCGGTACCCTGCGGCGACCGATCCCCGGGTACCAGCATCCGTCCCCAGGCTGTGCCGGGGGTGACATCCGTCATACGGGTGATGGGAAACAGGGATGCAGGGTCAGCCCTGGGGGTCTGCTCGCTCCCAGGGTCTGACCCCAGGGTACCACGATCCAGGCGCCACCCATAGACCCAGCTCTGTCCCCTCCGTGGCTCCCCATCCTGGTTTCGGTGGGTTTGGAATCCTTCTTGCCACCGTGACCCCTTCCCAGTTCTCCCATCACTGTGGGGAGCATGGGGACACCCGGTCCTGCAGTGGCCCTTGGGCGCAGGCTGAGCCTTGAGGTCCCAAATTCCTGCTTCCCATCACCCAGACATGAGGTCCATCCCTGGTTTGGGGGTGAGAGGAGATGGGGGGTGCTCGAGTGTAGATGAGGCTGGGAATGGTTGGGAATGAAGGACAGCGATGGGGACATAGGAAGAGGAGGATGGAGCTGTGTGTTCCTGATACAAGGTGTCGCTGCACCTTCAGCATCCCCTTCCCGCAGCCCATGGGTGCACCAGGGTGCAGGATGGGCCCATGAGCTTCCCCCCCACTGTGTCCAGGGATGAAACCAAAGGCAAAATCGGGATGGGAACAAAAGGAATCCAACAATCCAAGCTCCGGGCCCAGCCAGACCCGCACTGATGGGAATTAGCAGCGTGCCTGCTGCTCCTTCACGCGTGGGTTGGCTCCCACAAAGGGAGCAGGGAGGGATTAAATGTGCGGAAGGCGGTCATGGATCACATGGAATCAATGCCAGGCGGCAGCAGGAGCTGTTGTTGGGTGATGCTGAGGTGATGCAGCTACATGGAGCCACGCAGATAATCTTGTCCGGGAACAAGCCCCAAGGGAGAGCGGGATTGGTGGCACCCTGGAACACCCTGTCCCACGGGATGGGGGTTCCGTGGGGCAGGGGATGCCTTTGGGATGGCCCTCAGGGGTAAAACCCACTGCTTGGGGGTTGGGCTCAGCCCTGTGCTTTAATAGCATCCCCAAGCTAACACTGAACTGGGGACCCACTTACACATCATCCCCCCAAAGGCATCAGGAGCATTTTCCAATTGGTGGGAAAAAGCAGGGATGAGCTTTCCAGGGATGGCAGATGGACTTGGTGGCCATCTGAGCTGCAGAAGGGACCTGGAGCATCCCTGCTCATCCCTGCCGCATCCCCTAAGCATCCCTGTCCACGTGGTGGTTTGACTCTGGTCCCCAAGCTGCAACAAGCTCCCAGCTGTTTCTTCCCATCAGGTTGAGGCAGGGAAATCCCTGTGGAAGCCATCAGGGTCCCTTGGAGCAGGGATGTGGATGGGCAGCGTGTTCCAGATGCACCCAAGCCTGCAGGTTTCGTATCACCCAGGGAGTGGTGCCTTGGGGATGGGCGCATTGGACTCTTCCCCACAGCTGGAAGTGATGCTGTGATGGGACAGGGATGTTGATGGGGATAATCCCATCCCTTGGAGCATCACATCCCACTGCAGCCACACCAGTGCCACAGCACCAACCCCTTCCCACAGCGTCCCCCATTGCCACCCTGCGGTCCCTTGGGATGCACCAGGGCATCTCCCCATGCTGGTACCAACCCTGGGGATGCAGGAATTGGGATCAGAACCCCACAGCAGGGCCGAGATCGATGGAGTTTGCTGTGTAAGAGGTGCCAATGAGGGTTTGTCACCAGTGGGGACACGCATGTGGCACATGGGGCTGGCGCTGCCGAGGCTCCAGGTATCCATGGAAACCTCCTGGCAGGATGCTGAGCCGATAAATAGCCAATTTAAGGTGATTTTCCTCAAAGAGGGTTTTTTTTAATGTGTCTTGAGCGAGTCTCAGTGGCGTTTTTGGCTTTCCTCCTTTCATCAGGATGGAGTTCTCCTCCATGCTCCGTTCAGGGCTGCACGATGCTGGGTGAGGGTGGCTCAACACAGATCCTTGTGGCACGTGGGACAAAGCGGGTTTATCTTGGTGGCAGTAAGGAGGGAACTGGGATGGGTCGGTTCAGTGGGTGCTGATTCCAACCTGGGCTCTATTTACCTGCATACACCGGGACGGATGAATGTGTGTGTTGGGATGGAATAGGTTGGGATGAAGGGACCTTAAAGCTCCTCCAGTCCCAGGCAGGGACCCTTTCCACTGGAGCAGCTTGCTCCAAGCCCCTGTGTCCAATAGGACAGGGTCAAACACAGCACGAGCCCAGGTAGGAGACACCCGTCCTGCTTCCCTTCCCCACCGACACCACAGCATCCTCCTGCTCTGTCCTCTTGGGAGGCTCCCAAGGGATGGAGCAAGGGGAAATGAATGGGGATTTTCAAGCCCTGCTGACCCACGTCCACCCCAGGAGGTGACATCCACCCCGTGTGCAGGAGCTCTGACCCCAGCCTTGTGCTTCATCCTCATGGCTGAGGAGGAAGAGCCGCTCCTGCTCCTTTAAGGCTCCAAACCCGGTTCGGCTGCAGGATCAACCCCTCCGCAGGGAAAAGAGAGGCCGGCGCTGTGCTGAGTCAGCAGTTCTGCCTGGCTGCGTGTCCCACCTGGCACACGTGTCCCTGGGGACCCCATCCTGCTCCCTCAGCCCCGGCCAGGGATGCAGCGCGGATGGGTCCGTGTTGCCAAGCCGGGAGCATCACCGCCGGCAGGAGTGGCTGACTGAGATTGAAGGCTCTGTCACAGTGAAATGGGTTCAGATTGACGTGCTTTAATGGAGAAGGACAAGGCCAGCTCCTCGCAGCAGCCCCGGTGACAAGGGAGGGTGAGGAGCCCGGGCCCTGCATCAGCATCCCAGAGCATCCTTCCCTGTGCCAGACCCACACACCTGGATGCAGCAGCACCAGTTGCATCCATCGATGCTGCCGGCGGGGATCTGGGAACTGCCTGTACTGGGAGCAGATCCCACCATGCTCATGGATGGAGGAGGCATGGGGCTGTCCCACAGCATCACCCTGTGGGCCAGGGGGGAGCGGCTCTTCCCTCCTGTATCCCTCGTCCCAAGCAGAGCACAGGCCCTGGGGGTTCTTCCAATTGGGAAAGGCCCCATTTGACTCCTCCTTCTGCCACCCAGCTCCAGTTGGCTTTGGCCATGGCTCCTTTCTCTGCTCTGGCCAAGCCAAGCCAAGGGCACCCATCCAACGTCTCCTTCTCCACCCCACAAGGTGCTGAGCCCCTGACCCCCAACACCAAGCCCCCACCGCTGCCAGCATCCCACGGGAGTCAGAAGTGGATCCCCCCATCCCTACGGATCCCAGCACCCAGTCCATGGGGAGCAATTCCCTGGGGCACAGCCCCCCCCCCCGCACCCCCTTTCCCTCCTGAGCCTTTATTTAGGATCTCAAGTCCCTTTATATTCCCTAAGGAGCCTGGAGCAGCGAGTGGGAGGCTGCTGGGGAGGGAGGAGGGAGCACGGGACGGGATAAACGGCTTCAAGCAGCGCTGTCCTTCCCCTGCTCCATCACTTCATGCTCCTAACCCCCTCCAAGGGGCTCTTCTCCCCCTTTCCCACCACCAGGAGCCGCTTTGGAAGTGATTTGAGCTCTGGAATGCTGGGGGGGGGGGGAGCCTCGGGGTGGGAATTGGGGCTGGGGCTTGAATTGTCAACAGGTTTCCCCAAACCCTTCCCCAGGCTGAGCCCCATTTAGGATGGCAAAGCCGGGAGCAGCGGGAGGTGATGCTTCTCCATGCCCAGCTGCCCTTTGGTAGCATTCCAAGCGTGGAGGCGGCTGATTGAATATAAAGAGGGACCGGGAGAAGGCAGGAGGGAAGGGAAAGGAGGGGGGATAGAACACGAGAGCCTGACTAAAGGCAGTGACAGGTTAATGGGGCTGCTGATGAAATAATGAATGCTCCGAAGTCGGCTGGAGTGCGGCTGCGGCTCTATTGAATCCGGGCATGGATCAGCTGCCGAGTCCATCACCCAGGAGCAGGGCTGAGCTGTCACGGGTGCGGGATGCACACGAGGGGACCCGTGGGGACAAGGCCTGTGGGTGCCGTGGGGTTGGAGCATCATCCGCTGGCATTGCCTGCATCCGTCTTGGGGTACCCGTGGGGACAAGACCTGTGGGTGCCGTGGGGTTGGAGCATCATCCGCTGGCATTGCCTGCATCCGCCTTAGGGTACCCGTGGGGACAAGGCCTGTGGGTGCCGTGGGGTTGGAGCATCATCCGCTGGCATTGCCTGCATCTGCCTTAGGGTACCCGTGGGGACAAGGCCTGTGGGTGCCGTGGGGTTGGAGCATCATCCGCTGGCATTGCCTGCATCCGCCTTAGGGTACCCGCGAGGAGGAGGGGGAACATGGGGTAGAGGCAGAGGCTCGTGCCTGGGTGCATGAGGCTGCCCCATTGCCTGCACCCAGGGCTGGCAGCACCCAGGGGTGGGATGGATGGAGCCTCCTTTATATACAGAGGCGGGAGGTGGCTGGCAGAGGGTGCTGAGCCTGCGCTGTGCCACCTCGGTGGTGGGGTTTGCCTGGCATTCACCAGATCCGTGTGTCCAGCCCACGATGCTCCTGCCATCGCCAAACCATGGCGAAGGGCAGGGATGCTGCTGGCTCGGCCCCATGCTAGGAGCTTCCACACCTTGGGAAGAGGCACCTGGATCCTGCTACAACAGAGCTATAGAATCATGGAATCAACCGGATTGGAAGGGAGCTTCAAGACCAAGTCCAATCATCACCCCAACACAGCCACCACTGCCCCATGGCACTGAGGCCTCGTCTCCACGGGGTGTGAGGTGCCTGCAGCCCTGCCCTGGGCAGCCTGTTCCAATGCCTGAGCACCCTCTGGGGCAGGAATTGTTCCTCAGCTCCATCTAAACCTGCCCTGGGGCAGCTTGAGGCCGGTTCCTCTTGTCCCATCCCTTGTTCCTTGGGAGCAGAGCCCAGCCCCTCCTGGCTCCATCCTCCTCTCAGGCACTTGTAGGCAGCCATCAGGTCCCCCCTGAGCCTTCTCTTCTCCACACTGAACCCCCCAGCTCCCTCAGCCCTTCCCCATCACACCCGCTCCTCACGTCCAGCCCCCCCAGCTCCTGTTCCGCGGGCAGTTTCCAGCCGCAATTCCGCAGCTCTGGAATGCCGCAGGGCTCGGAACGGCCCTCACGTGCCGGAGCAGCCCCGGGCAGGGAGCTGAGGAAGCTCTTTGTAAATGACTCTGCAGTTAATCACCGTGTGCGCGGCATCACACGCGCTCGCCCCCGCTCTGCTATACATAGAGCGAGCGGAGGGAGGCTCCAGCCAGCCCGCTCCCGAGGGGCGGCAGCTTCATCCCATGGGATGAGCGTGGAGGGGAAGCGAGCCCCACATCTGCCGCTGTGGGAGCCGGGATGCTGCAGGAGCTGTTGGCGTCGACGCTGGGCTCAGCCCCACGGATGCAGCTCATCGCTCGGAGCATCTTCTCCGTGCTCAGAGGCCCTGCGGGTACCAGGCGTGTGCTCAGGCACTAACACGCGTGTAAACACCGTGTGCGCGTGGAGGGGACGTGCGAACGGAGGGGCACAAGCGTGTGCGGGCACGGACACGGAGCAGGCGTGAAGATGGAGCACATGTGGAACACGGGGCACAGGGCGGGCACTGAGGGCAGGTGTGAGAGCAGGCACGGAGCACATGCTGCAGCACTGAGGACCTCGGCACACACTGCATGCACTGAGCGTGCATTGAAGGCACTGAACACGTCAGCACACGTTGCATGCACTGAGCGTGCATTGAAGGCACTGAACACGTCAGCACACGTTGCATGCACTGAGCGTGCATTGAAGGCGCTGAACACGTTAGCACACGTTGCATGCACTGAGCGTGCATTGAAGGCACTGAACACGTCAGCACACGTTGCATGCACTGAGCGTGCATTGAAGGCGCTGAACACGTTAGCGCACGATGCATGCACTGAGCATGCACTGAACACGTTAGCACACACTGCATGCACTGAGCGTGCATTGAAGGTGCTGAGCATGTTGCATGCACTGAGCATGCATTGAAGGCACTGAACACAGCACATGTTGTATGCACTGAGCACCCATTGAAGGCGCTGAACACGTTAGCACACGTTGCATGCACTGAGCATGCATTGAAGGCGCTGAACACGTCAGCACACGTTGCATGCACTGAGCGTGCATTGAAGGCGCTGAACACGTCAGCACACGTTGCATGCACTGAGCGTGCACTGAAGGCACTGAACACGTCAGCATACGTTGCATGCACTGAGCATGTGCTGCAGACACTGAACACGTTAGCACACGATGCATGCACTGAGCACATGCTGCAGCACTGGGGACCTCGGCACACACTGCATGCACTGAGCGTGCATTGAAGGCACTGAACACGTTAGCACATGTTGAATGCACTGAGCATGCATTGAAGGCGCTGAGCACGTCAGCACACGTTGCATGCACTGAGCACCCATTGAAGGCGCTGAACACGTTAGCACACGTTGCATGCACTGAGCATGCATTGCAGGCACTGAACACGTTAGCACACGTTGCATGCACTGAGCATGCATTGCAGGCACTGAACACGTTAGCACACGTTGCATGCACTGAGCATGCACTGAAGGCACTGAGAATAAAACGCACACATGGAGCTTGTGTTGCATGCTCTGAGCATGTCACAGGCACCGAGCACAGGTTGCATGCACTGAGCATGCATTGAAGGCGCTGAACATGTTAGCACATGTTGCATGCACTGAGCATGCATCGAAGGCGCTGAACACCTTAGCATACGTTGCATGCACTGAGCATGCATCGAAGGCACTGAACACGTTAGCACATGTTGCATGCACTGAGCATGTGCTGCAGACACTGAGCACATGTTAGCACGTTGCCTGCAGTGAGCACGCATTGCAGAGACCAAACAGGCACTGCACGCACTGAGCAAGCACTGCAGATGCTGAACATGTGTTGCAGACACTGAGCATGCATTGCATACACAGAGCACACATTGCATACACGGAGCACATCCTGCAGATGCTGACCACGTGTTGCATGCACTGAGCACACATTACATGCACAGAGCACGTGTTGCATACCTGGAGCACGTACTGCAGACATTGAACATGTGTTGCATGCACCGAACACGCATTCCAGACCTCATTCCCCAGCACACACGGGTTCCTGCCCTCCATCTGCACCCCTGGCAGAGCAGCCCCAGCGCTGCGGGTGATTGACATCTGTCACCCGTGTGTGTGACTGACACACGTCACCCGTGTGGGGCTGACATCTGTCACCCCCCATGAGTCACTGCCCAACCCCGGGGGGATCAGAGCAACGGGGAGGTGGAGGGACACCCGCACCAAGGGACACTGCAGGGAGCTGCACTCCAGCATCCTCCCATTGCTGCATCCCTGCATTGCTGCATACCCCCCACCGCAGCATCCCTGCATCCCCACATCCCTGCATCCCCACATCCCACATCCCTGCATCCCCACATCCCTGCATACTATATCCCTGCACCCTGCACATCCACATCCCTGCATCCCTGCACCCCAGCATCCCTGCATCCCCACATCCCACATCCCTGCATCCTCACATCCCATCATCCCTGCATCCCCACATCCCTGCATACCATATCCCTGCACCCTGCACCTCCACATTCCTGCATCCCTGCACCCCAGCATCCCTGCATCCCCACATCCCACACCCCTGCATCCTCACATCCCAGCATCCCTGTATTCCTGCATCCCACATCCCTGCACCCTGCACCCCCACATCCCTGCATCCCTGCACCCCAGCATCCCCACATCCCACACCCCTGAATCCTCACATCCCAGCATCCCTGCATCCCCGCATCCCTATATTCCTGCATCCCTGTATTCCTGCATCCCACATACCTGCACTCTGCTTCTCCACATCCCTGCGTCCCCATGTCCTATCATCCCTGAATCTCCACGTCCCAGCACCCCTGCATTCCTGCATCCCACATCCCTGCATCCCGCATCCCCACATCCCTGCACCCTCGCATCCTCACATCCCTGATTCCCAGCATCCCTGCAGCCATGGGTTTAGTGTGCATTTGGCATCACCCATCACCTCCCCAGCACCCAGCGGGTGCACCCAGGCCCACCCCGCTGCACCCATGTGCTCTCAGCTCCCGCTGTCCCCATCCCAGCCGCAGAGACCAGGACACGTCGCTTCCCAAAGACCTTTAATGCCATGGAGAGATTAGGACAGCGGCCGGATGCCCCCAGTCTGGGGGTACAGAGGCTCGCGATGGCCTGCCCATGGAGGGGACCCTGGCAATGGGGCACCCCCTCTCTAGGAGTGATGGGAACACCGTGATGGTGGTCCCCGGAGCTGGGAATGCAGCCCATGGGAAGGATTGCCATGAATGGAGATTCAGGGATGATTCAAGGATTGCCTTGTTGTTTCCATGGAGGGGGACTTCAAATAAGAGGGAAGAAGAGGAAAAGCAGGACCCTGTGCCAGGGTGTCCGGCCGGGATCCGCTTCCCTCCCTGGAGCTTGGAGCAGAAGCTGAAAGCAGCTGAGATCTGGGGTCTGGTAGGCTGGTACTGCCTGGTCCCTATGGATGCTGGTCCACATAGATACCTGGTCCCATGGCTGCTGGTCCCATGGGTGCTCGTCCCCATGGATGCCTGGTCCCTGTGGATGCCTGCTCCTCAATGGGTGCCTGGTACTCATGGGTGCATGTTCCTCATGGGTGCATGGTCCCCATGGATGCTGGTCCCTGTGGATCCTCTTCCCCATGTGTGCCTGGTCCACATGGATGCTGGTCTCTGTGGATGCTGGTTCCTGTGGATGCTGGTCCCTGTGGATGCTGGTCCCCATAAGTGCCTGGTCCTCATGGATGCCTGCTCCCCCATGGGTGCTTGATAGTCATGGATATTGGTCCCCATGGATGCTGGTCCCCATGGATGCTGGTCCTCATGGATGCCTGGTCCCCCATGGGTGCCTGATCGTCATGGATGCTGGTCCCCATGGGTGCTGATCCCCAGGGTGCTGGCCCCCCAGATGCCTGGCCCCTAGGGATGTCTGGTCCCCATGGCTGCATGGTCCTGATGGATGCTGGTCCCCATGAGTGCCTCGTCCCCATGAGTGCCTGGTCCCCATGGATGCTGGTCCCTATGGATGCTGGTCCCTATGGATGCTGGTCCCCATGGATGCTGGTCCCCATGGCTGCTGGTCCCTATGGATGCTGGTCCCCATGGATGCTGGTCCCTATGGATGCTGGTCCCTATGGATGCTGGTCCCCATGGATGCTGGTCCCCATGGATGCTGGTCCCTATATAGTCTCCATGGGTGCCTGGCCATGGCTCCCCAGACCTGCTCCACTGGTGGGTCAGTGGCCTCGCAGCCAGTTCCCCTCCTGTGTGCCCATGGGTCACGGTGTGGGGAGGTCAGAGGGTCCGGTGGAGGCTCCGCATGTGATGGGAGCCCGGCCTGCGCCGGGATGTGGGGCTGGAGCAGGTCCCTGAGGGCTGCCCCACGCGTGGACAAACCTGGAGCACAAGAGGAGAGCAAACGTTGGCACCTCCATCCCGGCCCTGCTGGGACCCACATGGGGGCACCGCATGTCCCCTGTCCCCGCGCGGGCTGGCAATGGGGTGGGCAGCGCCATCGTCCCCTGCAGCACTGGGGACACTCACCGTTGTCTCAGGCCTCGAGCTCAGACGTTGTGCAGGAGCTGGGGACAGAGCACACGGGTCAGTGCTCACCCTCCTCCTGCCCCGGCATCGCCAGGGGTTCCCATAGGAGCGCATCAGGGATGCAGGAGAACGCCCAGAGCAAGAGGACCCGCGCTCCCCGGCACATCAGCCTGTGCCCACCTCCCCGCCCCATGGTGGGGACACCCACAGTGTCCCATGGGAGCCCCACGGTGCTGGTCCCTTGCCCTGGAGCAGCCCAGAGGATGCTCCATGGTCCCCCTGGGTGCAGAGACCCCCCTGCCAGGGCTGTCCCTGGCACAGCACACGCGCACCTCAAAGCAGAGCCCATGGGGAAGCCCAGGAGGAGCTTCCCCATCATCCCATGTTATAAACCTGAGCCTGGGGGGGGGTCCTGGGCCAGGGCTGCCCCATAGACCCGGTCCATGGGCATGGGTGTGCGGTAGGGGGGGGCTCTGGGGCGGTGATGCCGCTGCTCCCCACCCTTGGGTGATGCACAACCCACGGCAGGATCTCCCCATCACAGCCACGTCCTCAGGTTTATAACAGCAACGAGGGCCCAAGGGGCTGCCTTGGGCACGGTGGGAGCACAGAAGCTCTGTCCCACCACCACCCATAGCAGCCACGGGCCCCGTGGCTGAGCAGGGCACCCACAGCACTGGCGTGGTGCGGGGATGCCCAGCATGGACAGACAGACGGGAGGACGAGGGGATGGGGCTGATTTGTGACCAGGAGAGCGTCCCAGAGAAACCAACCCTGTGACAGGAAAAATCAGAGCTTGGCAGCATCCCCTTGCCTTGCATCACACGGTTTGGGCCCCTCCTGCACCCTGGACACCACCCCAACGCCGTTCAGAGCACCCAAAGCATCATCTTCCTCCCCTCTGGGGTGACCAGAGGCTGATGCTGGTGCATAAGGAATGGGAACGGGGATGCTCCCCCCGTCCCTGGGTACCAGAACCCCCTCCTCGTGTGATGCAGAGGAGATGCAGCCCCACACAGAGGGGTCCCCCCCCCGCCCCCAGCAGCCCCTGTCACTCACGGTGAGCGGGTCAGTAGCAAAAGCAGCCACACTGTTCCTCATCTCACTCTCATTGCCCCGCAGCGGGATGAGGGAGATGTTACCCAACCTGGAGTCCTGCTGCCACCGCGACGTCCTCACCTTGGAGCCCTCCGAGGGCCACAGGGCCCCCCCGTGCTGGGGACAGAGGGGACGTGGGGTGGGCAATGGCTCTTTGGTCCTCAGGGCCCCTTCCGCTGCCCTGGGATGCGGGGATTTAGGGATGCTGGGGTGCAGCAAGGGTGGCTCCGCGCTGAGCATCCTCCTGCGTACCTGCACGTGGAGGAAGGTGGCGAACCACTCACGGAGATCAGCCTGGGTGTCACAGCACAGGTACCTGTGGGGACACGGAGGCGATGGGGACACAAAGGGGGGGCTGAGTCCAACCTGGCCTTGAGCACTGCCAGGGATGGGGCAGCCACAGCTTCTCTGGGCACCCTGTGCCAGCGCCTCAGCACCCTCCCAGGGAAGAGCTTCTGCCTAAGAGCTCAGCTCAGTCTCCCCTGGGGCAGGTTAAAGCCATTCCCCTTGGCCTGGCCCTGCTGCAGGGGGTCCCCCCAGGCTGTGTCTGTGCTCAGCGCCAGCACCCGCAGTGTGGATCCCATGGGATGGGCTCTGCACCCCGTGTCCGTCCCCGCTCTCACCATTGCTGCTTCTCGTGCTTCTCGTTCTCATGGAAGACTGTGAAGCCCCAGCTGAAGGGAGAAGGAAACCATGAGCACACACACACACACATACATGTACATGAGACGTGCACATGCGTGTACACGGCTTGCTGACATGGAGGCACCCACCCGTATGGACATGAGCAGCATTTACACATCCTGCTGACACGCAGGCACAGCCCGCATACATGTGCACACACAATGCCCATGCGTTCATATGTACACACATGCACAGGCACATGCATCCACATGCGTATGCACAAGCATCATATGCACGCATATGCACACACTCACATACATGCACATTAACATATGCACACACTCACATACATGTACATTAACATGTGCACACACTCACGCACATGTACATTAACATATGCACACACACATGTACATTAACATGTGCACACACACACATGTACATTAACATATGCACACACTCACATACATGTACATTAACATGTGCACACACTCACATACATGTACATTAACATATGCACACACTCACACACATGTACATTAACATATGCACACACTCACATACATGCACATTAACATATGCACACACTCACATACATGTACATTAACATGTGCACACACTCACGCACATGTACATTAACATATGCACACACACATGTACATTAACATGTGCACACACTCACACACATGTACATTAACATGTGCACACACCCCCATACATGTACATTAACATATGCACACACTCACATACATGTGCATTAACACGTGCACACACTCACACACATGTACATTAACATATGCACGTGTGAACGTTCATGCAGACAGCGTGCTGACAGGGATGCACACACCCATATGCACACCCAGCACACTCATGCACATACCTGCATGCGCGTACAAGCTCACACGTGCACGTGCACACTGACACATGGGGACAGGGACAGGGATTGGGACGGCGACAGGGATAGGGATTGGGATAAGGACAGGGACAGGGCAGGGACAGGGATGGGGATGGCGACAGGGATGGGGATTGGGATAAGGACAGGGACAGGGCAGGGACAGGGATGGGGATGGGGATGGCGACAGGGATTGGGACGGGGCAGGGACAGGGATGGGGATGGGGATGGCGACAGGGATTGGGACGGGGCAGGGATGGGGACGGGGCAGGGATGGGGATGGGGCAGGGATGGGGATGGGGCAGGGATGGGGACGGGGCAGGGATGGGGACGGGGCAGGGATGGGGATGGGGCAGGGATGAGGATGGGGCAGGGATGGGGATGGGGCAGGGATGAGGATGGGGCAGGGATGGGGACGGGGCAGGGATGGGGAGGGGGCAGGGATGGGCACAGGGCAGGGATGGGGCCGGGATGGTGCAGGGATGGGGACGGGGCAGGGATGGGGATGGGGCAGGGATGGGGACGGGGCAGGGATGGGGCCGGGACGGGGCAGGGATGGGGATGGGGCCGGGATGGGGCAGGGATGGGGCCGGGACCCGGCTGCGCGGCGCTGCCTCTGGCCCGCAGCAGCGTCCCGCGGCTCTGCTCTGCCATCTGGTGGCCGGAGGCGCGCACAGCACCAGGCGCGTCCCCGCGGCACAACCGGCCCTGGCCCCAGCCCTGCCCCTGTGCCCAGTTCTGCCGCTGTCCCATATCCATCCCCATCCCCACCCCTGTCCCCATCACCGTCCCTGTCCCATATCCATCCCCATCCCCACCCCTGTCCCTGTCCCATATCCATCCCCATCCCCACCCCTGTCCCTGTCCCATATCCATCCCCATCCCCACCCCTGTCCCCATCACTGTCCCTGTCCTACCCCAATCTCCATCCCGTTCTTATCTCCATCCCTGTCTCCATCCCTGTTTCAATCCCCACCCGCAGCCCAAGCCCTGCTCCTGACCTGTTCCCATCCCATCTTTACCTCCATCCCCATCTCCATTCACGTCTCAATCTCCATCCCCATCCCAGTCCCAGTCCCAGTCCCTGTCCCATCCCCATCCCAGTCCCCACTCCACAGGGCACCCCGCCGCTGCTGCTCACCACGTTGGAGGCCGAAGCTTCTTCTTGATGCCCAGGTACACCCGCAGGTTCCTCACGGGCCATTCCTTCTCTGGCTTGTGGCTCTGCGGGAAGAGGCACCAGCACCACGCTGGGGACTGCCCGGCCCCGGTCCATGGCCCCACAGGGACACGGGATGGGCTCGGTGGCCTTGGCAGCAGGAGGAGCCACAAGGATGCGGGGAGGGGTCTGGGCTTGCAGAGGATGAGGCTGGCACCAGGATGGAGCAGAGAGGGCAGAGATGGTGCCAGCACCGTGGGGATGGGGATGGGAAGGGATGGGAAGGGAAGGGAAGGGAAGGGAAGGGAAGGGAAGAAGGCAAGGCAAAGCAAGGCAGGGCTCACCCTCACGTCCCTGTAGAGGTGCAGGCAGCGGTGGCTCAGGATGAAGTAGCGGTCGTGGAAGCCGGTGCTGAGCCCCAGCCCCAGCAGGTTCCTCTCCTCCCGGAACTTCATCATCCCGTGCTTGCAGTCGCCCCCTCTGCTGGCTGCAGGCACCCACTGAGCAATTCCAGCCCCCTCGGGGCAGGGGGTGCAGCCAGACCCGGCCCCAAGGGTGAGAGCAGGGGAGCCCCAGCACTGCTCCTGCCTGGCCCCCCGCCCCATCCCATCCGATCCCATTACTTCCTATCCCAACCCATCTCACCCCCATCCCATCTCCTCCCTTGGCATCCCATCTCCACCACCCTCCCATCCCCATTCCCATCCCATCCCCATCCCATCACCTTCCCATTACTTTCCTATCACCTACCCCATCCCATCCCCATCCCATCCCCTTCCCATCCCTTACCCCATCCCCTTCCCATCCCTGTCCCATCCCCATCCTATTCCCATCCCATCCCCTTCCCATCACTTACCCCATCCCACCTCCCCTCGCATCCCCACCACCCTCCCATCCCTATTCCCATCCCATCCCCATCCCCATCCCCTCACCTTCCCATTACCTTCCTATCACCTACCCCATCCCCTCCCCATCCTATCCCCTTCCCATCACTTACCCCATCCCACCTCCCCTCGCATCCCCATCTCCATCCCCATCCCATCCTCATTACCATCTCAACCCCATCACCATCCCATCTCATCCCATCCTTTTTCCCATGCACATCCCCATCCCCATCCCATCACCTTCCCATTACTTTCCTATCACCTACCCCATCCCATCCCCATCCCATCCCCTTCCCATCACTTACCCCATCCCACCTCCCCTCGCATCCCCCTCTCCATCCCCATCCCATCTTCATTACCATCTCATCCCCATCACCATCCCATCTCATCCCATCCTTTTTCCCATGCACATCCCCATCCCCATCCCATCACCTTCCCATTACTTTCCTATCACCTACCCCATCCCATCCCCATCCCACCCCCTTCCCATCGCTTACCCCATCCCACCTCCCCTTGCATCCCCATCCCATCCTCATTGCCATCTCATTGCCATCACCACCCCATCTCATCCCATCCTTTTTCCCATCCCCATTCCCATCCCTATCCCCATTCCATTCCAACACATTCCATCTCCACCCCATCCCTATCCCACCTCCACCGCATCCCCATCCCATCACCATTCCATCCCACCTGCATCCCTATCCCACCTCCACCGCATCCCCATCCCATCACCATTCCATCCCATCCCCATCCCTATCCCACCTCCACCGCATCCCCATCCCATCACCATTCCATCCCATCCCCATCCCTATCCCATCTCCATCCATCCCCATCCCCAATCCCATCCCATCCCCATCCCTATCCCATCTCCATCCATCCCCATCCCCAATCCCATCCCACCCCATCCCACCCCCTCCGTGCAGCACCGCGGCTCGCCGGCTCTCACCCAGGTAGATGAGCATGTTCTCCATGGCCATCTGCTTCTTCACCACCAGGTAGCTCTCGGTGCCCAGGCAGTGCAGGATGGGCAGGACCTTCTCTGAGTAGTGCAGGGGCCGCTCTGGCAGGCAGGGACAGGCAGGGACGGGCAGGGGTCAGGCACCATCCCCAGGGGGCCGCACGTGGGTCCCAAGCTCCTGCCTGCCCTCACTGGGTTCATTTCATGCTGCTGCCTGATTGTGCCCTGGGGAGGTGACTTCTGGTCCACGGTGGGACCGCACTTCCCATAGGGACGTGCATGAGCACGGTGGGACGGGCACCACAGGGTGTGCAGAGGGAGCCTGGGCTTGGCAAGGACCACAGCATCCCATGTTGGCTTTCGGTGGTGGGCTCAGCATCCTGCCTGGATGAGCCACCAGGACCTGAGCCTCATCCTGCTCACGCCGAGCTCTTGCTGCTGCCCATGGGCACCCTGGGGTGAGGAACCCAGCACCCCCTCCGAGCTTCACTGGTGTTTAACCCCTAAAGGTGTCCTGTGAGCCCTGGTCCCAGCCACCCGCCCGTCTGCATCATGGATGTGGTGAGCAAACTGCAGCCGCCCTCCCCGGAGGGCATGGACCTGTCCCAGCACTGCCTCATGGTGCTGCTCCCAGGGGAAACCTCTCATCCCCATCCCCATCTCCATCCCCATCCATGTCTTCAAGCCCATCTCCATCCCAATCCCCATTCATGTCTTCAAGCCCATTTCCATCCCAATCACCATCTCAATTTCCAACTCCATTCCTATCTTCAACCTCATCTTCATCTCCGTCTCCATCCCCACCTCCATCTCATCTCCATCACTATCTTCAACCCCATTTCCATCTCCATCTCACCTCTATCCCCAAATCCATTTCCATCTCTATCCCCACCCTTATCTCCAACCTCATCTGCAACTCATCCCTATCTCCATTTCCATTTCTATTTACATCCCCATCCCTATCTTAACCCCATCTTCATTCCCATCCCCACCTCCATCCCTTCTCCATCCACACACCCACCTCCACCTCCATCTCATCTCCATCACCACCTTCAACTTCGTCTCCATCTCATCTCTATCCCCAAATCCATTTCCATGTCCATCCCCATCCCTACCTCCAACCTCATCTGCAACTTATCCCTCTCTCCATTTCCATTTACATCCCCATCCCTATCTTAACCCCATCTTCATCTCCATCCCCACCTCCATCCCATCTCCATCCACATAGCCACCTCCACCTCTTTCTCATCTCCATCTTCAACCTCGTCTCCATCTCATCTCTATCCCCAAATCCATTTCCATGTCCATCCCCATCCCCATCTCCAACCTCATCTGCAACTCATCCCTATCTCCATTTCCATTTCCATCCCCATCCCTATCTTAACCCCATCTTCATCCCCATCCCCACCTCCATCCCATCTCCATCTCCATCCTCATCCCTATCTTCAACCCCATCCCCACCTCCATCCCCACCTCCATTCCCATCCCCATCCCTGTCCCCATCCTCAATCCGCCCCCCACCAACCTGCCTCCTCCCTCTCATTCACTTCGTAGCAGCTCCAATAGTCCTTCTCCTTCATGACCACCTTCCTCCTGTGCAGGATCTCGAAGGTGAGCTCCTCGGCGGTCATGGTGGCCGGGATCTGCGAGGAGGGGACAGGTCTGCACGTGCCCGGGGCCGTTCCCTGTCCCTGTCCCCTGTGCCCCCGCTCACCTTCACGTGCTGCTCTGCCTCCGTCTTCTTCTCCTCCAGGTACACGGTGCAGATGAAGTCCCCGGCTTGCTGCGGGACAAGGGGAAAGCACCTCAACCCGCAGCTCCCATGGGCAGGATGAATCCCACCGCCCGGCACCTCCAGGAGATGCTGGAGCGGGCCCCCCCGTGTGAAGAGTACCCCACGGCAGGTCCCCACGTACCTGGGTCCCGCTGGATGCTGCCTCCCGCATCTTCATGATGGCCGTGATCTCATCCTGCTGCTTCTTCATCTCTTGGTCATTGACCTGCAAGGATGAGGAGCCCTCAGGGCTGCCCAGGCCATGCTTGAGTCCCACTGCAGCACCAGATGCTGGCTCCCAGTGGAATCCCAGCAGCTCCATGCCTGGGGGTCCCCGGGGTCTGCAGGCCCATGGACCCCTTCCCCTCATCTCCAAAGCAGACAGAGGAGATTCCCCCTCCCCATCCTGACCCAAGGGGGGGCTGAACCTACATTGAAGATCTTCACGTAGTGGCTGATGAGGTCCTCCACCACCCGTCCTGCCTTGTAGTCCTTCCCATCCATCTGGAAGAGCGTGGGCCCAAAGACGATGGCCAGGTTGTGCGTGTTCATCTGGTTCTCCCCGGAGAACCGCTGCACCCTGTGGGGAGCCCCATTGAGACCCCAGCCCCAAACCCCCACAGGATCCCTCCTTCAGCCTTGCCAAGGGGAACGCTCCCAACGCCCGGATGGGATGCTTGGCTTTGGGCCACCCCCAGGTCCCTTTCCTTTCCTGGTCTGGGATGTGAGCCAAGGGATGAGGGTGCCACGGAGGAGGGGGTGATGCTCCAGAGGGGCTGGTACCGGTGCCGTACCGGAATAGGTGGTTGATAAGCGCCTTCAGCGTGGCCCGGTTCACCGTGGGCAGCGTGCCCAGGAGCCGCCGGTACTCGGTGATCTTCACCTCCTCGTCCTCCAGCGCTGGCAGGGGATGAGCAGTGAGGGGGGTGAAGGAGAGATCAGGATTCATGGCCCCAACATTCCCCCCTCCACATCCCACCTCAGAGCCTCCACTGTGGGGATGGAGCATCCCAGCAGCCGATCATCCCAGCTCCATGGGCCAGAGCACCCCAGCGCTGGAGCATCCCAGCATCATGATCCCAGAGCATCCCAGACCCACAGGGCCAGAGCACCCCAGGATCATGATGCTGGAGCATCCCAGACCCACAGGGTCAGAGCACCCCAGGGCAGGAGCATCCCAGCTCCGTAGGTTCAGAGCATCCCAGCATCATGATCCTGGAGCATCCCAGGGCTGGAGCATCCCAGCTGCATGGGTCCAGAGCATCCCAGCATCATAATGCTAGAGCATCCCAGATCCACAGGGCCAGAGTAGCCCAGGGCTGGAGACTCCCAGCTCCATGGGGCTGGAGCATCCCAGGGCTGGAGCATCCTAAGGCCAGATCATCCCAGCTTCCCAGGGCTCAAGCATCCCAGGGCTCAAGCATCTCAAGGCCATAACATCCCAGCTTCCCAGAGCTGAAGCATCCCAGTCTCATGGGGCTGGATTATCCCAGCTTCACAGGGTGGAAGCATCCCAGGGCCAGAACGTCCCAGCCTCATGTAGTTGGAGCATCCCATCTCCATGGGGCTGGAGCATCCCAGCTCCACAGCACTGTGCCTCATGGCTGTTTGCCACTGGGTCCATCCATCCCCAGTACCCATGGGGGGGGATCCCGCAGCCCAGGGCAGGGGGGTCTGGTTCATTGCCCCATCTCCTCCCCATCCAAGCTGCACGGGGTCACCCTCCAGTCCCCACCCACCCCATTTCCAACGTGTGCGTTGGGTGCCTGCCCCAACCGTGGAGGAGAGGATGCAGGATGCTGCAGCGGAACAGCCACCCTGACCTGGCCCCACAGCACCCGCAGCCCCCAGTGCTCACCAGTGGCCCGCATCCAGTCCTGGCCCCAGCGCCTGGTGAAGAGCCCGTCCCCCAGGTCCCTGAAGAACCTCTTGAGGGTGTTGGCCACGTCATCCACGTGGTGCTCGCCCTCCTTGAGGCGCACGCTGCGGGCATCCCTGCGCAGCATCTCCAGCAGGCTGGTGGTCTTGGAGTTCTGCCCGCTCTTGCGGTAGATGCCTTCGGATGTCAACCCTGGGGTAGAGCCGGTGGGGTGAGACCTGCTCCCTAGGGAACAGGGACCCTTCCTGGCTGCTGCAGGATGGAGGAGCCAAAGGCCTCCTCCATCTGGAGCCTTCTTGTAATGCTCAAAGAGGGAGGGAAACGTGTGTTATCTGCTGGAGGATCTGTTCAGGCTGGAGAGGAGAAGGCTCAGGGGGGACCTGATGGCTGCCTACAAGTGCCTGAGAGGAGGATGGAGCCAGGAGGGGCTGGGCTCTGCTCCCAAGGAACAAGGGATGGGACAAGAGGAACCGGCCTCAAGCTGCACCAGGGCAGGTTTAGATGGAGCTGAGGAACAATTCCTGCCCCAGAGGGTGCTCAGGCATTGGAAGAGGCTGCCCAGGGCAGGGCTGCAGGCACCGGCCCTGCAAGGGTTCACACCCCGTGGAGACGAGGCCTCAGTGCCATGGGGCAGTGGTGGCCATGGGGCAATGGTTGCACTGGATGGTCCTGAAGCTCCTTCCCAACCCAGCTGACTCTGTGGTGTCTATGAGGTGAGCCGGTGATGCAGGCGCATACTGCACTGGGTGATGCAGGCACATACCGCACTGGGTGATGCAGGCGCATACCGCACTGGGTGATGCAGGCACGCACCGCACTGGGTGATGCAGGCACATACCGCACTGGGTGATGCAGGCACGTACCGCACTGGGTGATGTAGTCGATGCAGCGATCCACCAGCAGTGGGACATCGGACTCAGTAAGCTGCTGCTCTGACAACGTGTCCCCGGAGCTGCCCGCAGCCTTCTGGATGGCCTGGACCCATCCCAGGAAATCCAGCTTCCTCTCCCCTTGGATGTACAGCGTCCTGTCGGGAAGCCTGGCCTCAGCGCGGGACCCAATGCGCCACCAAACCCCACTGCATGCATGGACCCCTCCCAGGGAGGCTGGAATCAGGGGCATGGGGATGGTCCTGTTGGTCCTGTCCCTCTTTTGGGGGTCCTCAGCTGCTGCAGAGAGGGCAAAGACTTCCCAAAACGAGGAATAACTTGGGAAGGGTTGGGATATTTTACTGGGAGCATCCAACCCTCCCCATCCTTTGCTCCTACCTTCGCCTCTCCACCAGCACCAGCACCTCGTTGTCCCCCTGGATGGCTGGAAGGGAAGGCGAAGAGAACATCACCCATGGGAATGCGGGGTCCCCCGGTCCCCCTCCAGCCCAAATGGGATGAGGAGCAGCTCTCCAGGGACTGGGAAGAGCTCAGGAGCCTGCATCCCGTCAGAGCATCATTCCCAACCTCCCACCAACAGCCGGCTGCCACCCATGAGGGTCTGGGGGTCCCCCCTTGTCCCCACGCTCCCTCCCAGCCCATATGGGATGAGAAGCAGCTTTGCAGGCATGGGGAAGAGCTCAGCAGAAGGAGCCTGTGCTCCACCAAAGCATCACCCCCAGTGTCCCCACAAGGATGTGGGGCTCCCCACCTTGTCCCCATGCTCCCTCCCAGCCCATATGGGATGAGAAGCAGCTTTGCAGGCATGGGGAAGAGCTCAGCAGAAGGAGCCTGTGCTCCACCAAAGCATCACCCCCAGTGTCCCCACGAGGATGTGGGGCTCCCCCCTTGTCCCCATGCTCCCTCCCAGCCCATATGGGATGAGAAGCAGCTTTGCAGGCATGGGGAAGAGCTCAGCAGAAGGAGCCTGTGCTCCACCAAAGCATCACCCCCAGTGTCCCCACGAGGATGTGGGGCTCCCCACCTTGTCCCCACGCTCCCTCCCAGCCCATATGGGATGAGAAGCAGCTTTGCAGGCATGGGGAAGAGCTCAGCAGAAGGAGCCTTTGCTCCACCAAAGCATCACCCCCAATGTCCCCACGAGGATGTGGGGCTCCCCACCTTGTCCCCACGCTCCCTCCCAGCCCATATGGGATGAGAAGCAGCTTTGCAGGGATGGGGAAGAGCTCAGCAGAAGGAGCCTGTGCTCAACCAAAGCATCACCCCCAGTGTCCCCACAAGGATGTGGGGCTCCCCCCTTGTCCCCACGCTCCCCTAGCAGAGACGGGGACCCCGCAGTGGGGCCAGGGCACGCACAGAGCTCCTGCAGCTTGCGGAGCTGGAGGGGCTCCTGCCGCTCGCTGTCCTGGAAGCGGCCGTGGAGCGTGGATCCCACCAGGGCGAACCAGCCCTCCTTGGCGCGCTCCAGGTTGAGCCCCCCCTTGTAGTGCAGGCGGCCGACGCGCTCGAAGTCCAGCGCCAGGAGCTCCTCGGCACAGGGATGGACGAAGGACTGGGATAAAGAGGAGCCCGTCAGTGCCGGAGCAGCTCCCGGCTCCATCCCGCCTCCCCCAGCCCATCGCATCCTACCTTGGCTATGGACTTGAGCCATTCCCGAGCGGAGCCGGGGTTCTCCAGCCCGAAGAGGTAGAGCCGCTCCGACTCCGTGTACACCTCAAAGGTGTTCTCGATGCTGCGGGAAGGGAGGGATGGGGAGCGTGGGCACCCGTGGGTGGTGGGAGGGTGCTGGGTGGGTGCGAGCAGCCCGTTTGCATGGGTACCCGGGGATACAGGGCGCGGATTGGGATCCCCCCACCGCGGCCATGGGCTCTCCAGCATCCCTGTGAACGCTCCACTGGGGAGCAGAGCACGTGAAGGGGCTACAAAGGGGTTGCAAAGGGGCTACAAAGGGGTTGCAAAGGGGTTGCAAAGGGATTACAAAGGGGTTGCAAAGGGGTTGCAAAGGGGTTACAAAGGGGTTGCAAAGGGGTTATAAAGGGGTTACAAAGGGGTTACAAAGGGGTTGCAAAGGGGTTACAAAGGGGTTTGCAAAGGGGTTGCAAAGGGGTTACAAAGGGGTTGCAAAGGGGTTGCAAAGGGGTTACAAAGGGGTTGCAAAGGGGTTACAAAGGGGTTGCAAAGGGGTTGCAAAGGGGTTACAAAGGGGTTGCAAAGGGGTTGCAAAGGGGTTGCAAAGGGGTTGCAAAGGGGTTGCAAAGGGGTTATAAAGGGGTTGCAAAGGGGTTGCAAAGGGGTTGCAAAGGGGTTACAAAGGGGTTACAAAGGGGTTGCAAAGGGGTTGCAAAGCGGTTACAAAGGGGTTGCAAAGCAGTTACAAAGGAGTTACAAAGGGGTTGCAAAGGGGTTGCAAAGGGGTTATAATGGGGTTGCAAAGGGGTTGCAAAGGGGTTACAAAGGGGTTGCAAAGCGGTTATAAAGGGTTTACAAAGGGGTTGAAAAGGGGTTGCAAAGGGGTTGCAAAGGGTTTACAAAGGGGTTACAAAGGGGTTGCAAAAGGGTTGCAAAGGGGTTGCAAAGGGTTTACAAAGGGGTTACAAAGGGGTTGCAAAAGGGTTGCAAAGGGGTTACAAAGGTCTTGCAAAGGGGTTGCAAAGGGGTTACAGAGTGGTTGTAAAGGGGTTACAAAGGCGTTACAAGGGGACTACAAAGGGGTTACAAAAGCATTGCAAAGTGATTGCAAAAAGGCTGCAAAGGAGTTACAAGGGGGTTGCAAAGGGACTATAAAGCAGATTACAAACAGGTTACAAAGGGGCTGCAAAGTCATTACAATTGGGTTACAAAGGGGCTATAAAGCAGCTACAAAGAGGTGGCAAAGGGATTGCAAAGGGGCTGCAGGGGCCTTGCAAAGGGGTTCCAAAGGAGTTACTAACTGGTTACAGAGGGATTGCAAATGGGTTACAAAGGGTTTGCACAGGGGTTACAGAGGGGCTGCACAAGGGTTATAAAGGGGCTGCACAAGGGTTACAAAGGGGCTGCACAGGGGTTGAAGAGGTACAAAGGGGCTACAAAGGGTTTGCACAAGGGTTACAAAGGGGCTGCACAAGGGTTACAAAGGGGCTGCACAGGGGTTTAAGACGTACAAAGGGATTACAAAGGGGCTGCACAGGGGTTACAAAGCAGCTGCAAAGGGGTTGAAGAGGTACTAAGGGGTTACAATAAGGCTGCACATGGGCTACAAAGGGTCTGCAAAGGGGTTCCAAAGCAGTTACTAAGTGGTTACAAAGGGATTGCAAAGGGGTTGCAAAGGGGCTGCAACGAGTTGAATGGTACAAAGGGGTTACAAAGGGTCCCATGGGGGTTACAAAGGGGCTGCACAAGGGTTATAAAGGGGCTGCAAAGGGGTTCCAAAGCAGTTACTAAGTGGTTACAAAGGGATTGCAAAGGCGTTACAAAGGGGCTGCAATGAGTTGAATGGTACAAAGGGGCTACAAAGGGTCCCATGGGGGTTACAAAGGGGCTGCAAAGGGGTTGAAGAGGTACAAAGGGGTTACAAAGGGGCTGCACAGGGGCTACAAAGGGTCTGCAAAAGGGTTATAAAGGGGCTGCAGAGAGTTGAACGGTACAAAGGGGTTGCACAAGGGTCACAAAGGGTCTGCAAAGGGGCTCCAAAGCAGTTACTATGTGGTTACAAAGGGTTTGCAAAGGGGTTGCAAAGGGGTTACAAAGGGGCTGCAATGAGTTGAATGGTACAAAGGGGCTACAAAGGGTCCCATGGGGGTTATAAAGGGGCTGCAAAGGGGCTCCAAAGCAGTTACTAAGTGGTAACAAAGGGTTTGCAAAGGGGTTACAAAGGGGCTGCAACGAGTTGAATGATACAAAGGGGTTACAAAGCGCCCCATGGGGGTTACAAAGGGGCTGCACAAGGGTTATAAAGGGGCTGCAAAGGGGTTCCAAAGCAGTTACTATGTGGTTACAAAGGGTTTGCAAAGGGGTTACAAAGGGGCTGCAATGAGTTGAATGGTACAAAGGGGCTACAAAGGGTCCCATGGGGGTTACAAAGGGGCTGCAAAGGGGTTGAAGAGGTACAAAGGGGTTGCAAAGGGTCTGCACAGGGGTTACAAAGGGGCTGCAAAGAGGTTGAAGAAGTACAAAGGGGTTACAAAGGGGCTGCACAGGGGCTACAAAGGGTCTGCAAAAGGGTTATAAAGGGGCTGCAGAGAGTTGAACGGTACAAAGGGGTTGCACAAGGGTCACAAAGGGTCTGCAAAGGGGCTCCAAAGCAGTTACTATGTGGTTACAAAGGGGTTGCAAAGGGGTTGCAAAGGGGTTACAAAGGGGCTGCAATGAGTTGAATGGTTCAAAGGGGCTACAAAGGGTCCCATGGGGGTTACAAAGGGGCTGCACAAGGGTTATAAAGGGGCTGCAAAGGGGCTCCAAAGCAGTTACTAAGTGGTAACAAAGGGTTTGCAAAGGGGTTACAAAGGGGCTGCAACGAGTTGAATGGTACAAAGGGGTTCCAAGGGGTCCCACGGGGGTTGCGAAGGCTCTGGGGGTGCTGTGCGTGTGCCCACGGGGGCTGCTCCTACCCGTGCGTGTGGGGCGCGTTGTGCACCAGGCACACCATCTCCTGGGCCCGGAGCTCGCCGTTGGGCGCTGCGCTGCGCTCGCTCTCGTAGTAGCTGAGGAGCCCGTCCTGCAGCGTGCACCAGCGCCGGCTGAACTCTACAACCGGGTGCAAAGGGCTCGCAAAGGGCTCGCAAAGGGCTTGCAAAGGGTTTGCAAAGGGTTTGCAAAGGGCTTGGAATGGGTTTGCAATGGGCTCGCAAAGGGTTTGCAACGGGCTTGCAATGGGCTTACAATGGGCTTGCAATGGGCTTACAATGGGCTTGCAATGGGCTCACAAAGGGCTTGGAATGGGTTTGCAAAGGGCTTGCAATGGGCTTACAATGGGCTTACATGGGGCTTGCAATGGGCTTACAATGCACTTGCAATGGACTTGCAAATGGCTTGCAATGCACTTGCAATGGGCCTACAAAGGGCTTACACAGGGCTTGCAATGGGCCTACAAAGGGGTTGCATTGGACTTGCAAATGGCTTGCAAAGGGCTTGCAATGGGCTTGCAATTGACTTGAAAAGGGCTTGCAATGGACTTGCAATTGACTTGCAAAGGGCTTGCAATGGGCTTACACAGGGCTTGCAAAGGGCTTGCAAAGGGCTTGCAATGGGCTTACAATGCACTTGCAATGGGCTTGCAAATGGCTTGCAATGCACTTGCAATGGGCCTACAAAGGGCTTACACAGGGCTTGCAATGGGCCTACAAAGGGGTTGCAATGGACTTGCAAATGGCTTGCAAAGGGCTTGCAATGGGCTTGCAATTGACTTGAAAAGGGCTTGCAATGGACTTGCAATTGACTTGCAAAGGGCTTGCAATGGGCTTACATAGGGCTTGCAAAGGGCTTGCAAAGGGCTTGCAATGGGCTTACAATGCACTTGCAATGGGCTTGCAAAGGGCTTGCAATGCGCTTGCAATGGGCTTACAAAGGGCTTGCAATGGGCTTGCAAAGGGCTTGCAATGGGCTTGCAAAGGGCTTGCAATGGGCTTTCAATGGGGCCGCTGTTCCCCAACCCCAGCACAGACCCCCCCCCGGTACCTTCCGGCCCCTTGCGCTCGGCGATGGGCTTGGCCATGGACGGGGTCTTGTAGAGGAAGCCATGGTGGGTGACAGAGGGCAGCGGAACCGAGTAGGGCCTCTCCTCGCTGCCCCCCACCTCCAGGCGAGGGGGCTCTGTGAAGGGGGGCAGAGCTCGTCATGGGGGGCTGGAGCCCCCCGAAAACCCACCCCCAACTCAACCGGGGCTCCCCAGCCCAGCCCATGAAGCAGGAACACGACAGCATCCCATGGCCGCACCAGCGTGGCACGGTTGGGGTGCAAGGAGCAGCTCCAGCCCCCCTGGCTCAAGTCAGTGGGGATCAGGGCATCCCACATCCCACATCCCTGAGCTGGGATGGGGATGCTGTGGGAAGGTGGGAACTGGGTTTTCCCCCTGGTGAGGGTCCTCCTGGGCTGTCCCAGCTCCTTGTGGATCCATAGGAGCGGAGCATCGCAGTCCTGCAGTGCCTCAGTTTCCCCTCTTTGCCTTCCAACAAGAGGCATTCCCCAAGTTCCTCCAGGAACCGGGATGCAGGGACACCCCTAAAGCACCCCCAGGTCAGAGCATGGGGCTCCCTGGAGCTCCCGGGACAGGGAAAAGGGGGAGAATCCCGCTCCGTGATCCCAGCCCTGCTCCACACAGAGCTCATCGGCCCCAGGAATTCCAGAGCCAGGAAGAGCTCAGGGGATCGGTTTTCTCCGGCTCTTCCAGACCCATTTTGTGCTGACACATCCGGAATGCAGGGCAGGGCCAGCCCCGATCCTGGGTGAATTCCAGCTCCTGCGGGCCAGGCTTGGCCGCCGAGGCGGGGAAGGGAGGTGATGGCTGGGGCAGGCGGGAACACCTCCATCCCCGCGGCTGGAATGCTCCCGGGGTGGAAGTTCACCCTGTGTCAGGGTGCGGATGGGTCCCATGGGAGCCACAGTGGGTGGAATGGGTGGGAAGGTTTAGGGAATGCTGGAGGTGGGGGACAGAGGAATGTCCCCTGGAATACCCAGGATGGTGCCTTGTCCTTCCCTGCATCCCATACAGGGTTTTGCACTGGTATCCCTGGCTGGGGTGGATCATGGGGGTGCTCCCCAAAGCCTTTTTTCCCTCTCCTGGGATGCACAGAGCAGTTGGATATCCCCACGCTGGGAAACTGCTGCGTAGGATAAAGTACACTCCTGTATCCCCAGGGATGCACCGACAGCGTTCCAGAGCCCTGCACCCATCAGGAAGCCCCAGCAGGGTTCCAGAGCCCTGCATCCCCAGGACACCCCAGCAGGGTTCCAGAGCCCTGTATCCCCAGGACACCCCAGCAGGGTTCCAGAGCCCTGCATCCCCAGGACACCCCAGCAGGGTTCCAGAGCCCTGCATCCCCAGGACACCCCAGCAGGGTTCCAGAGCCCTGCATCCCTAGGACACTCCAGCAGCGTTCCAGAGCCCTGTATCCCCAGGACACCCCAGCAGGGTTCCAGAGCCCTGCATCCCCAGGACACCCCAGCAGGGTTCCAGAGCCCTGCATCCCCCAGGACACCCCAGCAGGGTTCCAGAGCCCTGCATCCCCAGGACACCCCAGCAGGGTTCCGGAGCCCTGCATCCCCAGGATACCCCAGCAGGGTTCCAGAGCCCTCTATCCCCAGGACACCCCAGCAGGGTTCCAGAGCCCTGTATCCCCAGGACACCCCAGCAGGGTTCCAGAGCCCTGTATCCCCAGGATGCCAGAGCAGGGTTCCAGAGCCCTGTATCCCCAGGACACCCCAGCAGGGTTCCAGAGCCCTGTATCCCCAGGACACCCCAGCAGGGTTCCAGAGCCCTGCATCCCCAGGACACCCCAGCAGGGTTCCAGAGCCCTGCATCCCCAGGACACCCCAGCAGGGTTCCAGAGCCCTCTATCCCCAGGACACCCCAGCAGGGTTCCAGAGCCCTGTATCCCCAGGACACCCCAGCAGGGTTCCAGAGCCCTGCATCCCCAGGACACCCCAGCAGGGCTCCAGAGCCCTGTATCCCCAGGACACCCCAGCAGGGTTCCAGAGCCCTGTATCCCCAGGACACCCCAGCAGGGTTCCAGAGCCCTGTATCCCCAGGATGCCGGAGCAGGGTTCCAGAGCCCTGTATCCCCAGGACACCCCAGCAGGGTTCCGGAGCCCTGCATCCCCAGGATACCCCAGCAGGGTTCCAGAGCCCTGCATCCCCAGGACACCCCAGCAGGGTTCCAGAGCCCTGTATCCCCAGGACATCCCAGCAGGGTTCCAGAGCCCTGTATCCCCAGGATGCCGGAGCAGGGTTCCAGAGCCCTGTATCCCCAGGACACCCCAGCAGGGTTCCAGAGCCCTGTATCCCCAGGACACCCCAGCAGGGTTCCAGAGCCCTGTATCCCCAGGAAGCCCCAGCAGGGTTCCAGAGCCCTGCATCCCCAGGACACCCCAGCAGGGTTCCAGAGCCCTGCATCCCCAGGACACCCCAGCAGGGTTCCGGAGCCCTGCATCCCCCAGGATGCCAGAGCAGGGTTCCAGAGCCCTGCATCCCCAGGACACCCCAGCAGGGTTCCAGAGCCCTGTATCCCCAGGACACCCCAGCAGGGTTCCAGAGCCCTGTATCCCGCAGGATGCCCCAGCAAGGCTCCGGAGCCCTGCATCCCCCGGGCTACCCCTGCCGCATTCCCGGTGGATGCCCCCCGCCCCCGGGCTCAGTCCCTTTACCTGAGGACCTGTTGTGGAGCAGGAATTCCATCTGCAGGCGCTGCCCGCTCCTCTGGGCCAGGGCGAGGGGCGTGGGGCACTGGGGGTCCCCGGTGGCGCAGGACGCGGCGGCCCCGCAGAAGAGCAGCGCCTGCGTCTCCGCCAGGTCCGCGGTGGTGACGGCCGCGCACAGCGCCTGGGGAGCACCGGGAACACCGGGATCGGCCCCGGGCAGGAGCGGGAGCGGAGCCGGCGGCCGAGCGGGACAAAGGAGGGGACGGAGGGAGGGAGGGGAGGTTTGGGGCGGAGGAGCCGCTGAGGTCACGGGGCGGGAGCGGGGCAGGAACACAAACAAAGGCACATGCGGGCGGGCGGACGGGCCCGACGGGGAGGGATGCGGGGGGGAGCGGGGACGGCGGTCCCTGTGCTGGGATGGCATTGCCCGTGTTGGGATGGCGTTGTTGGGATGGCATTGCCCGTGTTGGGATGGCATTGCCTGTGCTGGGATGGCATTGCCCGTGTTGGGATGGCATTGCCTGTGCTGGGATGGCATTCCCTGTGCTGGGATGGCATTGCCTGTGCTGGGATGGCATTGTTGGGGTAGCATCGCCCCTCCTGGAATGGCATTGCCTGTGTTGGGATGGCATTGCCTGTGCTGGGATGGCATTGCCCGTGTTGGGATGGCATTGCCTGTGCTGGGACGGCATTCCCTGTGCTGGGATGGCATTGCCTGTGCTGGGATGGCATTGCCCGTGCTGGGATGGCATTGCCCGTGCTGGGATGGCATTGCCCGTGCTGGGATGGCATTGCCTGTGCTGGGATGGCATTGCCTGTGCTGGGATGGCATTCCCTGTGCTGGGATGGCATTGCCCGTGCTGGGATGGCATTCCCTGTGCTGGGATGGCATTGCCCGTGCTGGGATGGCATTCCCTGTGCTGGGATGGCATTGCCTGTGTTGGGATGGCATCGTTGGGATGGCATTGCCTGTGTTGGGATGGCATCGTTGGGATGGCATTGCCTGTGTTGGGATGGCATTGTTGGGATGGCATGGCCCGTGTTGGGATGGCATTGCCTGTGTTGGGACGGCATTGCCTGTGCTGGGATGGTATTGTTGGGATGGCATTGCCTGTGTTGGGACGGCATTGCACGTGCTGGAACGGCATTGCCCATGCTGGAACGGCATTGCCTGTGCTGGGATGATATTGTTGGGATGGCATTGCCTGTGATGGGATGGCATTGTTGGGATGGCATTGCCTGTGCTGGGATGGCATTCCCTGTGCTGGGATGGCATTGCCCGTGCTGGGACAGCATTGCCTGTGCTGGGACGGCATTGTTGGGATGGCATTGCCCGTGCTGGGATGGCATTGCCTGTGCTGGGACGGCATTCCCTGTGCTGGGATGGCATTGCCTGTGCTGGGACAGCATTCCCTGTGCTGGGATGGTATTGTTGGGATGGCATTGCCTGTGTTGGGACGGCATTGCCTGTGCTGGGACGGCATTGTTGGGATGGCATTGTTGGGATGGCATTGCCTGTGCTGGGACGGCATTCCTTGTGCTGGGATGGCATTGCCCGTGCTGGGATGGCATTCCTTGTGCTGGGATGGCATTGCCTGTGCTGGGATGGCATTCCCTGTGCTGGGATGGCATTGCCTGTGCTGGGACGGCATTCCCTGTGCTGGGATGGCTTTGCCTGTGCTGGGATGGTATTCCCTGTGCTGGGATGTCATTGCCTGTCCTGGGATGGCATTCCCTGTACCAGGACATCATTCCTTGTGCCAGTGGGGCAAAGTGGAGTGAAGCCCCAACCCAGCACCATGCCCATGGCTGGGAATGGGAATGGATGAATGGAAGTGAATTGGGTGCTGGTCACTGTAGGAGGATACTGGAATCACAGCATCCCCCTCAACACCAACCCCATTCCAGCCCAATGCTGGACCCCGATGCCATTTCCAAGCTGGGAAGAGGTGAAACCCGGCTGTGGAATGGGGAATCCCATCCCAGACTGGGCTTTCCAGCCTGGAAATGGGGCTGGTTGTGCCTCATCAGAGATGTCTCCCTGTTCCCACATCCGGCTTGTCCCTCCTGGAGAGCCCAGGGTACCCAGTGGGGATACAGGGTGTGCAATGGGGGTGATGTGATACAGACAGAGATACTGGCAGGAATAAAGGCAGGGATACAGACACGGATAAAGGCAGGGATAAGGGCAGGGATGCAGACAGGGATAAAGGCAGGGATAAGGGCATGGATACAGATAGGGATAAAGGCAGGGATACAGACAGGGATAAAGGCAGGGATAAGGGCAGGGATGCAGACAGGGATAAAGGCAGGGATAAGGGCATGGATACAGATAGGGATAAAGGCAGGGATACAGACAGGGATAAAGGCAGGGATAAGGGCAGGGATGCAGACAGGGATAAAGGCAGGGATAAGGGCATGGATACAGATAGGGATAAAGGCAGGGATACAGACAGGGATAAAGGCAGGGATACAGACAGGGATAAAGGCAGGGATACAGACAGGGATAATGGCAGGGATACAGACAGCCATACAGACAGGGATACAGGCAGGGATTCAGGCAGGGACAGAGGCAAGGACACAGTTGGGGATAAAGGCAGGGATACAGGCAAGGCTACAGACAGGGATAAAGGCAGGGATTCAAGCAGGGATACAGGCAAGGCTACAGACATGGATACAGACAGGGATACAGGTAAGGGTACAGGCAGGGATACAGACAGGGATACAGGCAGGGATACAGACAGGGATACAGACATGGATACGGACATGGATACAGACATGGATACACACAGGGATACAGACATGGATACGGACACGGATACACACAGGGATACACACAGGCTAAGAAGCCACCCAGCCCATACCCTAGGCTGAGCACCCTGCCTGGGCAGACCCTGCACCCCAGAGCAGGCTCAGGACCCCCCACCCCAAGCACCCGAGGGGACCCGCAGGCGCTGCGCCGAGGCACGGACCCTGTCGAGCTCCTCCTGGTTGCCGAAGAGCGGGTGGTAGCGCCGGTACTTGCCCTCCCGGTACTTGGCCGTCAGGAAGCGCCTCCTCTCCCGGCTCCCGCTGCCGGGGCCGATGGATTCACTGGGGGGGACGTTGGCGGCCCAGAACTGGTTGGCCACAGCGTTACCGATGTGGTGGAAGAGCTGAGGGACAAAGAGAGTGTGATGGGGGGGGGGGTGGAGAGGGGCTGGGATTGGGATGGGGTGGGATGAAGGGAGCTTAAAGCTCCTCCAGCTCCAGCCCCTGCCACGGGCAGGGACCCCTTCCACTAGAGCAGTTTGCTCCAAGCCCCTGTGTCCAACCTGGCCTTGAACACTGCCAGGGATGGGGCAGCCACAGCTTCTCTGGGCACCCTGTGCCAGCGCCTCAGCACCCTCACAGGGAAGAGCTTCTGCCTAAGAGCTCAGCTCAGTCTCCCCTCTGGCAGGTTCAAGCCATTCCCCTTGGCCTGTCCCTTGTCCCAAGCCCCTCTCCAGCTTTCCTGCAGCCCCTTCAGGCACTGGAGCTGCTCTCAGGTCTCCCCTTCAGGAGCCTTCTCTTCTCCAGGCTGCCCCAGCCCAGCTCTCTCAGCCTGGCTCCAGAGCAGAGCTGCTCCAGCCCTCGCAGCAGCTCCATGGCCTCCTCTGGCCCTGCTCCAACAGCTCCTCCAGGATTCCTCATGCAGGATGAGCCCGGCAGCAGCTCCGCTCATGGGGACATTCAGAGCCCAAAGCTGCTGCCTTGCCTGCCCAGGGAGCAGTGGGGTGCACCGGGGGGGTGACGGGTGCTGCATGGGGTGCACAGGAGCACCCACTCGCTGCAGTAACGCAGCCCCACAGCTCGACTCAGCCCAACGTCTGCAGCCCCCGCAGCCCCTGACCCCCCTTCCTGCCTGGAAAACCACATCTGGAATGCAGCATCCAGCTGCCGGCAAGGGGCGGGATGCTCCGCATCCATCCGGGGGGATTTAAAGGCCATTCCATGGCTCCTCGCCACCCCACTGCCCGGTACCAAATGATGCTCAGCCTGACATGAAGAGGTTTCTCGCTGCCTCAGCGAGCCCCTGGGGGCTCTGCCAGCATCCCTAAGCAGCAGAGCCAGGGTGGGAATGGGATGCTGGCAGCATCCTGGGTGTGGGCATCAATCCCGGAGAAGGGAGGGGATGGAGCACAGCTGGAAGCGTTTGGGGGCTCGGGGAGCAGGCGATGCCGGAGGCAGCGCGGGTGGGACTCGGGAAGGAATGCGGGATCCGAGCAGGAAAGGTCGGGAAGAGCGGGGCCAGCCAGGGTCTGCCGGCTGGGAATGCGGCTGGGAATGAATCCCGTCTGTGTCCATGCATTCCACTGCAACACTTCCTCAGCACCGGCGCACAGGCGCTGCTTGTCCTCACCACATGGGTGTCCACGGACCACAGGGATGGGGATGGAGGATGCCGAGGGGCCAAACCCACCGCAGCGTCACCCCAAAGGCTGGGGAAGTCCTCAGCCCATCACCAACGGCTCTGCCATGGGGAGGGGATTTCTGCCCCCCAAAAAGGTCGATCTGCACCAATACCTGGATCAGCTCCTCCGTCCACACCTTCCTGTCCATCTTCAAGCTCCGCACTTTGCTGATTGAAGGACCCAAGCCCCGGTGCTCCCCTGCCAGCGAGACAAAGCCATTGAGGAGCTGCTTTGGGATGGGAGAAGCCACCCCAGCGCGGTCCCCAGCCTCGGGATGCGGGCACCTGCGCATCGCTTGCAGATGACCACGCAGAGGTTGATGGAGGCCCAGTCGGGCTTGGGGGAGCCGCAGTCGGCGCAGGAGCGGTTGGGTTCCAGGGCCCAGATCCTCTCGGCCACCTCGGAGTTGGAGAGGGCCTCGGCGATGGATTGCTGCATGGCTTCCACCCACTCCTCCTTCTCCTGCTCCGAGTCGGCCGCGAAGCTGAAGGTGCGGTACGGGGTGGTGAGGTCGAAGCCGCGGCGATCCACCTCCTTCACGTTGCCCACGTTCATCTCGATGTAGGTGATGCCGATGCCGAGGCGATAGTCCTGGGGTGAGGGTGGGCAATGGGGACCCGTCCCGGAGGGACACGGGTGATGCAGGAGCTGCCGTGCCCCTTTCCCTGCCTGGCTCCCATCCCTACGGAGCATCTCCAGTGGGTTCGGTGCTCCTGGGGAGCCCCAAAGCTTGGAGCGGGTGGTGAGAAGGGGCTGCAGCCCCAGTGTCAGCAGCCTGTGGGGGCTGAGCTGTCCCCATTTAGGGGGTGGCACCCCCAGCTCACTGCTGCCCTGCTCAGTGTGTGGGTGCAAAGGGAAGGGATCCCCTTAGAGCATCCCTGGGGTGACCTATGGTGTCACCTCATCCACTGCTCAGTGTGCGGGTGCAAAAGGAAGGGACCCCCTTAGAGCATCCCTGGGGTGCCCCATGGTGTCACCTCATCCACTGCTGTGTGTGTGGGGGCAAAGGGAAGGGTCCCCCTTAGAGCATCCCTGGGGTGTCCCATGGTGTCACCTCATCCACTGCTGTGTGTGCAGGGGCAAAGGGAAGGGTCCCCCTTAGAGCATCCCTGGGGTGCCCCATGGTGTCACCTCATCCACTGCTGTGTGTGTGGGGGCAAAGGGAAGGGTCCCCCTTAGAGCATCCCTGGGGTGCCCCATGGTGTCACCTCATCCACTGCTCAGTGTGCGGGTGCAAAGGGAAGAGATCCCCTTAGAGCATCCCTGGGGTGCCCCATGGTGTCACCTCATCCACTGCTGTGTGTGTGGGGGCAAAGGGAAGGGTCCCCCTTAAAGCATCCATGGGGTGTCCCATGGTGTCACCTCATCCACTGCTGTGTGTGTGGGGGCAAAGGGAAGGGTCCCCCTTAAAGCATCCATGGGGTGTCCCATGGTGTCACCTCATCCACTGCTCAGTGTGCAGGTGCAAAGGGAAGGGTCCCCTTAGAGCATCCCTGGGGTGTCCCATGGTGTCACCTCATCCACTGCTCAGTGTGCGGGTGCAAAGGGAAGAGATCCCCTTAGAGCATCCCTGGGGTGCCCCATGGTGTCACCTCATCCACTGCTGTGTGTGCGGGGGCAAAGGGAAGGGTCCCCCTTAGAGCATCCCCGCGTTGCCCCATGGTGTCACCTCATCCCCGGCACCCACCTCAGCGTTCTTGTAGAGGAGAACTTTATCCCCAGCCACCACCACGAAGAGCTTGTGCTTGAAGCCGCGCAGCTCCAGGAAGCCGCTCCTGTCGGGCAGCTCGGCGGGGGCCCCACTGGAGCCTGGGGACCCCGATGTCCTCCTCCGCTCCTCCGCCGCCTGCTGCAGGGTCCGGATCCACTCGTTGCGCTCGGCTGCGGGGATGGGGATGGGTCAGGATCCGCGCCCGGGGCCGGGAAGCTCCCGAGCTCCTCCCGTGGGGCGCAGGGGCAGGCGGGGAGCCGGGAACCCACCATCGCTCTCAGCACGGAACACGAAGTTGCGGTTGTTGGTGATGACCTCGAACTTCTGGTCCCCGACGCTGGCGATGCGGGAGATGGAGGAGACGGGGATGAAGCGCTTGGAATAGGCGTCCTGGAGCAGGGGACAGCGGGAGAGACTGCTCAGCACCAGAGGGCCACGGAACCAGCCAGTTCAGGCACTTGTAGGCAGCCATCAGGTCCCCCCTGAGCCTTCTCTTCTCCCCACTGAACCCCCCAGGTCCCTCAGCCCTTCCCCATCACACTCGGGCTCCAGGCCCTGCACCAGCTCCATTCCCTGCCCTGTCCCTGCTCCAGCACCTCAAGGTCTCTCTTGCAGTGAGGGGCCCAGAGCTGAACACAGGATTTGAGGTTCAGCCTCACCGTGGCCTTGGGATGATGGGATGGAGACCACCCCAGGCTCCGAGCATCCCGCATCCCACCAGCATCACCCCAGCACCCACCCCCTGCTGCTCCCCGCCATACCCAGCAGGATGCGGCCCCACAGGGGCATCTCCTCTGCCACCTCCTCCCCGCAAGCCCCAGACCCCAACCCACCTTCTCACTGTCGAAATAGCACAGGTGCTCAGCATCCAGCTTCACCCAGCGCCTCTGGTAGATGTAGGACCTGGAAGGGACCCGCTGGAGGTGACCCAGCGGCTCCCCAGTGGGGCACCCGAGGACAGGGTGCAGGGAGGGCCCCACGGGACTGGGGCAGCCCCTTCCCTGCTCCCCCCATCCCCAGGCTGCACCGAGCGCCCTTGAACTGGGGTGACTCCGATGTGCTTCACGCCCCAGTTGTCAAGAGCCTGGGGCCACCTCAGCATCGATCCTGTGCTGTGTCCCCATCCTGATCCCTTGATCCTGGTTTGATCCCAGGTTTGATCCCAGTTTTAATCCATGTCCCCATCCCTCCATCCTGCACCGTGTCCCCATCCCTCCATCCTGCACCGTGTCCCCATCCCTCCATCCGGCACCGTGTCTCCATCCCCATCCCTCCATCCTGCACCGTGTCCTCATCCCCATCCCTCCATTCTGCACCATGTCCCCATCCCCATCCCTCCATCCTGCACCGTGTCCCCATCCCCATCCCTCCATCCTGCACCGTGTCTCCATCCCCATCCCTCCATCCTGCACCGTGTCCCCATCCCTCCATCCGGCACCGTGTCTCCATCCCCATCCCTCCATCCTGCACCGTGTCCCCATCCCTCCATTCTGCACCATGTCCCCATCCCCATCCCTCCATCCTGCACCGTGTCCCCATCCCCATCCCTCCATCCATCCCTCCATCCGGTCACCGTGTCCCCATCCCTCCATCCTGCACCGTGTCCCCATCCCTCCATCCTGCACCGTGTCCCCATCCCCATCCCTCCATCCTGCACCGTGTCCCCATCCCTCCATCCTGCACCGTGTCCCCATCCCTCCATCCTGCACCGTGTCCCCATCCCCATCCCTCCATCCTGCACCGTGTCCCCATCCCCATCCCTCCATCCTGCACCGTGTCCCCATCCCCATCCCTCCATCCTGCACCGTGTCCCCATCCCCATCCCTCCATCCTGCACCGTGTCCCCATCCCTCCATCCTGCACCGTGTCCCCATCCCCATCCCTCCATCCTGCACCATGTCCCCATCCCCATCCCTCCATCCTGCACCGTGTCCCCATCCTCATCCCTCCATCCTGCACCGTGTCCCCATCCCCATCCCTCCATCCGGCACCGGGTCCCAAGGGAACACATCCCAGCAGGGCTCTTCCATGGAATCCTTGTGGGATGGGGACCCAGCCCTGGGCTGCTGCCCAAGGGTCTGTTTGCTCAGGAAGGGTTTCGCCATCCCCACACGTGACACCAGAGCTCGGCCCTTCTGGAACCGGCAGCAGCCACTGGGATCAGAACCGGGATCAGGAATGGGATCAGAACCAGGATCAAAACTGGGATCAGAAATGGGATCAGAAATGGGATCAGAAATGGGATCAGAAATGGGATCAGAAATGGGATCAAAACCGGGATCAGAAATGGCATCAGAAATGGCATCAAAACTGGGATCAGAAATGGGATCAGAAATGGGATCAGAAATGGGATCAAAACTGGGATCAAAACTGGGATCAGAAATGGCATCAGAAATGGCATCAAAACTGGGATCAGAAATGGGATCAAAACCGGGATCAGAACCGGGATCAGAAATGGGATCAGAAATGGCATCAAAACTGGGATCAAAACTGGGATCAGGAATGGGATCAGAACCAGGATCAAAACTGGGATCAGAACCAGGATCAAAACCGGGATCAGAAATGGGATCAAAACCGGGATCAGAAATGGCATCAAAACTGGGATCAGAACGGGGATCAAAACCGGGATCAGAAATGGAATCTAAACCAGGATCAAAAAAGGGATCAGAAATGGGATCAAAACCGGGATCAAAACTAGGATCAAAACAGGGATCAGCACCACTCGGCTCTGCCCTGGGAGCTCATCCCTGTCCCACGGGACACAGACACCCCCAGCCCCGCTCTGACCTCCCATTGCTTTTACATGCTGAGGGGTTGGGGTCCCGGTTTGCCTCCCACTGCCTCCCCCAGGCTCCCATCAGCAGCTTCCCAGGGACTTCCCGGTGCTTCCACTTCCCCAGCAGCCCCACTGCCACACTGCAAGCAGCCTGAGCTTCCTCCTCCTGCTCCTCCTCCTGCTGCTCCTCCTCTTCCTCCTCCTCCTCCTGCTCCTTCTTCTCCTCCTCCTCCTGCTCCTCCTGCTCCTCTTCCTCCTCCTCCTCCTCCTGCTCCTCCTGCTCCTCCTCCTCCTCTTCCTCCTCCTCCTCCTCCTTCTCCTTCTTCTCCTCCTCCTCCTCCTGCTCCTTCTTCTTCTCTTTCTTCTCCTCCTCCTCCTCCTTCTCCTCCTCTTCCTCCTCCTCCCCCGTCTGCAGCCCCAGTGCAGCAGCTCCCAAACACCCTTCCCATCTCCTGTTTAGGTTTTGCTCCCAGCTGGAGCAGGGGCTCTTTAAGCAGGTTCCCTGATGGGACGGAAGTGAG
>NW_026915731.1:117500-137643 GCF_034315485.1 Pezoporus occidentalis
GTCCCATCCTGCACACACACACACACACACACACACACGTGTCCCATCCTGCACACACACACACACACACACACACGTCCCATCCTGCACACACACACACACACACACGTGTCCCATCCTGCACACACACACACACACACACACACACACAGGCACGCACACGCACACACACACACACACACACACACACACATCCACACACACACACACACACACACACACACACACACACACACGTGTCCCATCCTGCACACACACACACACACACACACACACACACACACACGTGTCCCATCCTGCACACACACACACACACGTGTCCCATCCTGCACACACACACACACACACACACATGTCCTATCCTGCACACACACACACACACACACACGTGTCCCACCCTGCACACACACACACACACACACGTGTCCCAGCCAGGCCGTACCTGCGCAGCGCAGCCTCCCCCTGCTCCTCGCTGAGCTCATCCTCACTGAAGAGGCTGTTGGCGCGCAGGGACCGCGGTCCCCGGGGCTCGGCCTCCTCCTGCGGGGACACGCGTGGGAGCCCCCCAATGCTCCAAGCCCTCTGCTGCGGCCAGGGCAGCCCGGGCGGTGCTGAGCAGCCCCCGGCCCCGCTGCGGTGCGGTGCTGCAGGGGGACCCGCACGCAGCACGTGCGGGATGCAGGCAGCTGCAGGGATGCTCTGGGCGCTCGGCGGGGCAGGGACCCCGCTCTGCACACTGCATGGGTGCTCCCCAGCACCTCCAAAGCAGCCCGGCACCAGCGCTTCTCCCCCGGGAATGGGCACCCTGCTCCCGTGGGATGGGGCAGGCTGAGAGCTGGGACCACAGAACCGCGTGGAGAAGAGAAGGCTCCTGAAGGGGAGAGCTGAGAGCAGCTCCAGGGCCTGAAGGGGCTGCAGGGAAGCTGGAGAGGGGCTTGGGACAGGGGATGGAGGGATGGGATGAGGAGTACTGGCTTCAGCCTGGCAGAGGGAAGAGTTAGATGGGACATGGGGATGAAGCTCTTCCCTGGGAGGGTGCTGAGGCGCTGGCACAGGGTGCCCAGAGAAGCTGTGGCTGCCCCATCCCTGGCAGTGCTCAAGGCCAGGTTGGACACAGGGGCTTGGAGCAAGCTGCTCTATGGAAGGGGTCCCTGCCCGTGGCAGGGGCTGGAGCTGGAGGGGCTTTAAGCTCCCTTCATCCCAAGCCATTCCATGACTCCAGGACCAACCTTCTCGGCCATCTCCCTCACGGCTCCACTTAATTCCTCCTCCGAGGCCGAGTCCTCGTAGTCCGAGTCATCTGCAGGAGCAGAGGGAAGATGCTGGGATGGAGCCAGGGGTCCTGCACCCCCTGCCCGTCCCAGCCTGCACGGGGCTGCGCCAGCGCTGGATGGTGCCCCTGCCCTTGGCAAACCCCGGCTCCAGGGCAACAATGGGGGCTTTATCCGGAGCCTGGAGAAGAGCTGGGAAGGGCAAAGTCCCACCGGTGGCAATGGCACAACCGCCACGGCACCACCGGGACGGGACTTTGGCACCAGCCCTGCTCTTGTGCCCCTGCCCAGGGGAAGGGCCGAGGATCCCCCTGTACTCACCGAACTGGGGCACGAAGGGGACGGTGGCCTTGGGGGGCGGCTCCGGCGGCAGCGGTGCCGGGGGCTTGGAGCGGGGTAGGAGCAGCGGTGGGGATGGGGGGCACGGGGGGGCACCAGGGGGTCTCTCGGCGATGGGGACCCCCTCCTTGGCAGGGGTGCTATGGAGAGAGGAGCAAACCTGGAGCAGCCCAAGCCTCCCCTTCCCAACCCTGGCGCATCACGAGATGGGGCGAGAAGACCCCACCGCATCCAGTACCCCAAGCGCCAGCAGATCCAAGCCCATGGACTGGGTCCCATCGACCTCCCTCAGGTTATCCCAGTGCTTTTCCAGCCTGGGGATAGCTTCCTGCCCCCAGCCTCACTTCCCCATCACCAGGGCTGCGGCTCCGGTGCCTCATCTGCCCCCCAAGGACACCAGAAGCCAACTATGGCATTGAAGGCCACATCCTGGAGCAGGTTTGATGCTCTCCTGCTGCGTCCCCAGCTGGATCTGGGGTGCCCCAAGCAGGATGGGGGGAACTGGGGGGCTCCCTGCCTACCCAGGGCCCTACAGTGGGCTGGGAAGCAGGGATCCCGGTAAGAAGATGGGATCAAGGAGCTGGGAGCTTGATGCCAGGGGTCAACCCTCGGAGATGGAGCCTTGGGGCTCTCCTGGGTTGAGAACCCCAGACCTTGGCCAGAGGGAGCCCAGGGACCCTCCTCGTGCCCACGGGCTGCTCCTGCCTCCCGCTCTCCACTCAATTCCTGCTTCCCCACCATGAACAGAAGCCATGGGATTTATGGAGCTGGTTTTAGGGCAGGAAGCGGAGAGGAAGCTTCCTGAGGAGATAAAAGGATGCGGGACCCGACTGAGCAGGGAGGGGGCTGAGGAGGGAGGCAGAGCCCCACCGCGAGCCCCTCACCATGGAACCACCATGGAACGGGGTGGGTTGCAGGGACCCCAAAGCGCATCCGGCCCCAAGCCCTGCCCTGGGCACGCTGGTGCTGAAGCCACCATCCCCATCCCCGCTGTGCCCCACACCGGCCCCAGGGCGCCCACGGCCACGTCACAGCCCAGCACCGCCACCAGCACCCCTGTGCTGGTCCCTGGGCTCCCATGGGCGGCAGGGCTGGTGCATGGGAGCAGGATGGGAACGGGCAGCGCTGGTGCTGCTCTGGGACACGCTGCCCTCCTTTCCCAGCAGCCATCGCTGTGGGAACCAGCCGCAGCCACGCATCCATTAGGGAATGGTGGTTGGGAATGCGGGCACGGAGCGGCCACACAGCCCAGGCAGCGGCTGGTGGCACCCAGGGACAGGAGGTGACAACAGAGCACAATGGGGTCTGCGCATTGAGGGCCACACTGGTGCTGTCCTCGTGGCCCCCCCATGGGGGCTCCGTCACCCCTGCACCCCAAAGCCAAACCCCAGCACCCGGGGCTCACAGGGATGTGCCTCTGCCATCAAGACATCGCCTTCCGGGGGGGCTCCTCTGCACCCATAGCAGCATCACCCCATTACTGAGGTGTGGACACGAGTACCCAGCACTGCGACCCCAGCAGGGCAAGCATCACCATCACCTCGAACAGGGGCAAGCATCACCCCAACAAGGGCAAGCATCACCCCAGCATGGGCAACCATCACCTCCAACAGGGGCAACCATCACCTCCAACACGGGCATCACCCCAACAAGGGCAAGCATCACCCCAACAAGGGCAAGCATCATCCCAGCAAGGGCAACCATCACCTCCAATATGGGCAAGCATCACCCCAACATGGGCAACCATCACCTCCAACAGGGGCAACCATCACCTCCAACAGGGGCAACCATCACCTCCAATATGGGCAACCATCACCTCCAACATGGGCAAGCATCACCCCAACAAGGGCAAGCATCTCTCCAACAGAGGCAACCGTCACCTCCAACATGGGCAACCATCACCCCAACAGGGGCAACCATCACCTCCAACATGGGCAACCATCACCCCAACATTGGCAACCATCACCCCAACAGGGGCAACCATCACCTCCAACATGGGCAACCATCACCTCGAACAGGGGCAACCATCACCCCATAACGGGCAACCATCACCTCGAACAGGGGCAACCATCACCCCAACACGAACAACCATCACCCCAACAGGGGCAACCATCACCCCAACACAGACAACCATCACCCCAACAGGGGCAACCATCACCTCCAACATTGGCAACCATCACCCCAACATTGGCAACCATCACCCCAACAGGGGCAACCATCACCTCCAACATGGGCAACCATCACCTCGAACAGGGGCAACCATCACCCCAACACGAACAACCATCACCCCAACAGGGGCAACCATCACCTCCAACATGGGCAACCATCACCTCGAACAGGGGCAACCATCACCCCAACACGAACAACCATCACCCCAACACGGGCAACCATCACCTCGAACAGGGGCAACCATCACCCCAACACGAACAACCATCACCCCAACAGGGGCAACTATCACCCCAACACAGACAACCATCACCCCAACAGGGGCAACCATCACCTCCAACAGGGGCAACCATCACCCCAACAGGGGCAACCATCACCTCCAACAGGGGCAACTATCACCTCGAACAGGGGCAACCATCACCTCCAACAGGGGCAACCATCACCCCAACACGGACAACCATCACCCCAACATTGGCAACCATCACCCCAACACGGACAACCATCACCCCAACATGGGCAACCACCACCCCAACATGGACAACCATCACCCCAACAGGGGCAACCACCACCCCAACAGGGGCAACCATCACCCCAACACTGGCAACCATCACCCCAACACGAACAACCATCACCCCAACATTGGCAACCATCACCCCACTGCTCTCTGCCCCTGTTCACCCCATTCCATGGGGGGAGCTCTGTGGCACCCACCGAGGACACGTCCCTGTGCCCCCCCACATGGGCCACGTCCCCGTGGCCGAGCGCCCAGCGCCGAGGCCACGCGATGGAGCAGGGAGGACCCAGCCCCGCGGTGCCGGTGCCTGCGCCCGAGGGGACGGCGGCACCCAGGGACCTGCTCCCGCAGCCGCTCCCGTCCCACGCAAGGGCAGCGAACGGGGCTGCTCCCTGGGCACCCCCCCCCAACCCAAACCCCCGGTCCCCTCGGTGCATCCCGCACCCACCGCGGGGCCGCGGTACCCGGTACCTGCGCGAGCCCCCGGGGCCCGGATGCGGCGCGGTCCGGGGATGCGGAGGGACCGGAGCTCTCGTCACCCCCCGGCACTTCCTGCGCCACCGAAACTTCCTGCACCGGCCGCGGCCCCAGCCGGACGGGAGCCACTGCGGCCAACGGTGGCCATTGGTGGCCATTGGTGGCCATTGGTGGCACTGGTGGCACTGGTGGCACCGCGGAGCTCCCGGCCAGGCCAGGGCCGGCAGCGGGTCCAAGGGGGGGGGGGCTTGGGGACCACCTCGGTGCAGAAGGGATGGGGACGGGCTTTGGGGAGCGATCGGAGCCGGGGGGCCGTGGGGATGGGTGTGTGCCCACCCATGGGTGCCATCCCCCCGCTATGGGACACACACCCCCCAGCAGCACATCCCGGGGGGGTCCTTGGGGGGTCCCTCACACCGCATCGCACCTCACACAGGGAGGGTGCTCGCACCCAAAGGGTCCTCTCCCCTCCCCATAATCAGACCCCACTCCCCCCCCCTCACCCCCAGCTCCGCAGGGCAGGGTTTTGGGGTGCAAGGTGGGGGCAGCATTTTGGGGGGTTCCTTTTGCTGCAGCAGCAGCCTCGGTGCTGGAGGATGCTGCAGCGGGCGGGGGGGGACACACGAGGCAGGATGAGCCCCGACCTGCCCTCAGCTCATCCGGCCACATCAGCTTCCCCCCCCCCGGCTGCGGTTCGCTGCCTGCCCGCATGGGGTGTAACGAGTTCCTCGGGCCTCAGCGCTGCCAGGACCTGGGGATGGGGGGGGATAAAGGAACCCCCACCCCATGCTGGGGTCTCCCAAGAGGGGATGGGGCAAAGGGGGGGTGTCCCTGGGGTGACCCCCGCACACAAACAGGGACAATGCGACACTAGAGGGCATTGCTGGGCAAGAGAAGCCACTGCTGCTTGGGTACCCTAAATGTGCTGGCAGGTACCCCAAAGGGATGCGCAGGGGGTACCCCACATGTGCTAGGGCTTGGGGTACCCCACGGGATGTGATGGGGTCTGCGGGGGGTACCCAAGGAGGTGTGTTGTGGCTGGGGGTAGCCCAGGGGTATGTGTTGGGATCTGGGGGTGTGGGTACCCCAGAAGTTGTATTAGGATCGGGGGAGATGTGGGTACCCCCAACGGGATGTGCTGGGGGTACCCCAGGGACATGTGCTGGAGCTGGAGGTACCCCTGGAATAATGGCTGGGGTTTGGTGGTACCCCAGGGATATGTGATGGGGGTACCCCAGGACATGTGCTGGGGGGTACCCGAGGGGGATGTGGTGAGGTTTGGGAGGGTGCCTCCCCCCCGGCCAACCCCATGCCCGCACCCAACGGTCCCCGCACCACCACAGCAGCCCCCCCACGGCTCCCCACACCCCCCGTGTGTCACCGCCCCCCTGCACCCCCTTTACCTCCTGTGGGACGCGGCCCTGGGGGGCAGCTCCGGGGGGGCCTGCGGGGCCTGGCCCTTGGCTTCCAGCTGGTGCCGCTTGGCCGGCAGCGGCGGCAGGGGGGGTCTCAGCGGGGGCCTCGTGGTGCCGGGCGGTGGGGAGGCCCCTCTGGGTGCTGGGGGGGCGCTGGGAGGGGGCTCGGGGCTGCCCCCCTTTAGCGATGCCGAGAACTTGAGTGGGGGGCGGCAGCCGACCCTGGGCGGGATGGGCGGGGGGTGATGGGTGAGGCTGGCGCCTTGGTCCAGCTCCATCAGCAGGGAACGGGGCTCGGGATGCTCCTGGGGATGCTCCTGGGGATGCTCCCGGGGATGCTCCCGGGGATGCTCCTGGGGATGCTCCTGGGGATGCTCCCGGGGATGCTCCTGGGGATGCTCCTGGGGATGCTCCCGGGGATGCTCCTGGGGATGCTCCCGGGGATGCTCCTGGGGATGCTCCCGGGGATGCTCCTGGGGATGCTCCCGGGGATGCTCCTGGGGATGCTCCCGGGGATGCTCCTGGGGATGCTCGGGTGCCGCCGCGGTGCTCATGCGGAAAACGTGCCTCTTCATGGGCACAGGCTTCGGGGCGGGGGCCCCGGGGGGGGTCCCTTCAGCAAAGGCTTTCTGCAGCCCCAGCAGGATGCGGCGGCGGTGGCCGGGCAGGAGCACCCCGAGCTGGGTCAGGCTCTGCTCCGTCAGCGCCCGGCAGTCCCGCACCGTGAGCAGCTCCCTCCGCTGGAAGCAGCCCGCGTACTGCTCAAGGTGCAGGGCGGCCAGCCAGGAGGCCACGGGCAGGGACCCCTCCTCTTCCATGGTGGGGGCCGGCGGCAGAGCCCCCGCGGTGCTCAGAGCATCCCCTGCGCGCGGCGAGGCTCAGGATGCATCAGGATCTAGGGATGGAGACAGCAGGGGTCAGGATCGGTCCTGAGCTGAGGGAACACGGGCCCTGGGCTAACGTTACCCCCTGGGTTTGGAGGGGACCGAGGGGGATGCAGGGGTGTGGGAATGCTGGAGGATCCTGGGTGAGGTGTCTAAATGTCGGTGTCGTCCCCACTGAGGCTCAACAGACCACCAGAAGCACCACCAGCACCAGCACTATGAGGTCACAGTGCGCTCCCGGGTCTCAGCATCCCACCATGTGCAATGGCTGGGTTGGTGTGGGGTGACCATAGACCCCCCCAAAGCCATGGGGTGTCCCAGCACATGCAATGGGCAGGCTGGTGTGGGGTGGCTGCAAACCCCCCCCAACCAGACCCCATGGCAAGAAGCAGCCAGCAGAATCCACTGGGAACCGTGGTGTCCCGGAGGATGCTCGGGTAATTAAGGGATAATCGATAGGGAACGGAGATGATGCATCAGGAGCTGCAGAGCTGCTGCAGATGGGAGGCAGCTCCTGCTCTCCCTGCTCCCAGCCTCTGCCTGAGTGAGCCAGGATGGGCAGAGAGACACGGACAGATGGATGGGTGCAGGAGATGCACCTCAGAGCCTCTGCATGGCAGTGGGATGCTGAGGGGAGGCACCGTGGCAGTGGGATGCCGAGAGGAGGCACCATGGCAATGGGATGCTGAGAGGAGGCACCGTGGCATTGGGATGCTGAGCGGAGGCACCGTGGCAGTGGGATGCTGAGAGGAGGCACCGTGGCAATGGGATGCTGAGGGGAGGCACCGTGGCATTGGGATGCTGAGGGGAGGCACCGTGGCATTGGGATGCTGAGGGGAGGCACCGTGGCAATGGGATGCTGAGGGGAGGCACCGTGGCATTGGGATGCTGAGCTGAGGCACCGTGGCAATGGGATGCTGAGCGGAGGCACCGTGGCAGTGGGATGCTGAGGGGAGGCACCGTGGCAATGGGATGCTGAGTGGAGGCACCGTGGCAGTGGGATGCTGTCCCCAGCCCCATCAAACCCATGGGTCACAAAGTACCTCCCAAGCTCCAGTAGAGCAGCACAAGCTCACTCTGGTCCTCAGTGGAGCTTAAATCTCTCTTCTGGCAGGTCCCTTGGCCTGGCCCTACATCCCTTGTCCCAAGCCCCTCTCCAGCTTCCCTGCAGCCCCTTCAGGCACTGGAGCTGCTCTCAGGTCTCCCCTTAAGGAGCCTTCTCCTCTCCAGGCTGGACCCCAGCTCCCAGCCCGGCGCTGCCCCCATCACGCCGCTGATTTTGGCTGTTTCAGAGCTGCTCCAGAGGACCCCAAGCATTTCCTGGTGCTGCCCATGCCATCGGCCCATGCGGGTCACGCTGCCTCTGACTCAGGCACTTCCCTCACTTGCGGTTTCGGTCGCCCCAGCCAATGGCGCATCCTCTGCCCGAGATAGCGGGGCTCATCCCAGGGGATTGGCCTGAAACCCACGTGTGCCAAGGAAGGAGCCTGAGCCGAGCGGCACCAGTGCAGTCCCACGTCCCCACCGCTCCCATCAGACCCAACGAGGAGCCAGAAGTCCCTTGAAGCAGCACAGAGCCAGGGTGGACCCATATCCATAGGAGCCATGCAGCCGCATTCCGGCCCTTTCCGCCTCCCACCTCCAGACCCGACTCGTGCATCATCAAACCAGGGGAGTGACAGCACCGGTGACATCAGTGTCACAGGACATCCAGCGCTGTCACCCCTTGGGCCACTGCCTACAGGAGACGTGTCCTATGGATATGGAGTCCCACATGGGTCCTATGGATATGGAGTCCCACATGGGTCCTATGGATATGGAGTCCCACATGGGTCCTGTGGATATGGAGTCCCACATGGGTCCTATGGATATGGAGTCCCACATGGGTCCTATGGGTATGGAGTCCCACATGGGTCCTATGGGTATGGAGTCCCACATGGGTCCTATGGGTATGGAGTCCCACATGGGTCCTGTGGATATGGAGTCCCACATGTGTCCTATGGATATGGAGTCCCACATGGGTCCTATGGATATGGAGTCCCACATGTGTCCTATGGATATGGAGTCCCACATGGGTCCTATGGGTATGGAGTCCCATATGTGTCCTATGGATATGGAGTCCCACATGGGTCCTATGGGTATGGAGTCCCACATGTGTCCTGTGGATATGGAGTCCCACATGGGTCCTATGGATATGGAGTCCCACATGGGTCCTATGGATATGGAGTCCCACATGTGTCCTGTGGATATGGAGTCCCACATGGGTCCTATGGATATGGAGTCCCACATGTGTCCTATGGATATAGAGTCCCACATGGGTCCTATGGATATGGAGTCCCACATGGGTCCTATGGATATGGAGTCCCACATGGGTCCTATGGATATGGAGTCCCATATGTGTCCTATGGATATGGAGTCCCACATGTGTCCTGTGGATATGGAGTCCCACATGGGTCCTATGGATATGGAGTCCCACATGGGTTCTATGGGTGTGGAGTCCCACATGGGTCCTGTGGGTATGGAGTCCCACATGGGTCCTATGGATGTGGAGTCCCACATGGGTCCTATGGATATGGACTCCCACATGGGTCCTATGGATATGGAGTCCCACATGGGTCCTATGGATATGGAGTCCCACATGTGTCCTGTGGATATGGAGTCCCACATGGGTCCTATGGATATGGAGTCCCATATGTGTCCTATGGATATGGAGTCCCACATGGGTCCTATGGATATGGAGTCCCACATGGGTCCTATGGGTATGGAGTCCCATATGTGTCCTATGGATATGGAGTCCCACATGGGTCCTATGGGTATGGAGTCCCACATGTGTCCTGTGGATATGGAGTCCCACATGGGTCCGGTGGATATGGAGTCCCATATGTGTCCTATGGATATGGAGTCCCACATGGGTCCGGTGGATATGGAGTCCCACATGTGTCCTATGGATATGGAGTCCCACATGGGTCCTGTGGATATGGAGTCCCATATGTGTCCTATGGATATGGAGTCCCACACGGGTCCTATGGATACGGAGTCCCACACGTGTCCTATGGATATGGAGTCCCACACGGGTCCTATGGGTATGGGGTCCCACATGGGTCCTATGGATATGGACTCCCACATGGGTCCTATGGATACGGACTCCCACATGGGTCCTATGGATACGGACTCCCACATGGGTCCTATGGATATGGAGTCCCACACGGGTCCCCTCCCGGGAAGAGCCATGGAGTATCCCCATTGCCTCCAGTGATGGCGACCCCAGGGCTGTGCCAAGCTCTTCGCCCCTGGAAATGATCCAACGGGATCCTGCCGTGTTCCCAGCTCCCATCGTTTATCATTTAACCTCTACCCGAGAGAGGAGGAAATTCCAGGAGCAAAATCCACCTGGAGAAACGCCCTATCCCAGCTGGCTGATGGGAATGGGGGAGTCACCCCAGCCCGGCCCCCCAGCCGCACCTTTCAGCTCTCAAATCCCCTTGTGCTTATCCACCACATTCCTGGATTAGGGAATGCCGCCAGGGTTGTTCTGTAAGAGCCTTAAGGGCTGTAAGAGTGGTGTGACGAGGGGCAGGGACGGCTGGATCTCAGGGGGCCAAAACACACCTTGGGGTGAAAATAGGGCTGGAGCCCCCCATCCCAATGCTCATCTCAGGGTCCCCATGCTGGGTTTGGAGGATATGGGGATGGTCCCCATTGTCCCCATGGGTGGGACCGAGGGGCTGAGCTCTCACACAGGGGTGCTGTGGCTTTGCTGGGGGGATTCACATCCACCCCATCCTCTCCAATCCCACCCAGATGCCTTCAGCTCAGCTGAGCATCGCCCTGAGCTGCTGAGCACCGCCACGGCACCGGGGACGCGCTCAGCATCCCTGTGCCCATCCTTAGGGACACCCTGCACCCAGGCCCCCCTTGCAGGGTGGATTCCAACGGGAAAACAGCCGTGTCCTGCCCTCCACAGCCACCTCAGCACTGACCCCGGCCCATGCCAGAGCTGTGCCCGGCACCACCAGGGTGAAGAACCAGCCCTGGCACCCAGCGTGCACCCAGCACCGCGCCACGGCACCGGGTGCTTTGGGCAGGGCCGGTTGGGGCACCAGTGGCAGAGCAGCAGCGGGTGGCTCTGGAGGCCCCCAGGCTCAGGGCAGCGCCGTCCCCAGGCACCATCCAGCCAAACTGAGCCCTTCCCCGCTCATCCCTCCAAGGAAACCCAGCGCTGATGGAGGGAAACCAGCCCAGGAACCCACCAGGGGCTCCACAACCGCCCCATGGCTCCAATCCCCACCCCCGGAATTCCCCTTTCCCAAAGCCCGGGGCTCGCTCATGGAAGAGACCCGTTGGAGAGGACCAAGGGCTCGGGGTGATGGGGACCTGTGCCCACCCAAGGACCTCCCCAACGCCCCCCCAAGCCCGGGGCAACGGGAGCTGCCGGAAGGCTGCAATGGGGCTGCGAGCCCGCGGCAGTGTTGTAATAACCGGGGGCCCGGCTCCGCACCGACCGCAGCCACGGCGGAGCAGGAGGGAGCTGGGGCCGAGCCGTGGGGCAGGGCTGAGGTGAGAGAGGAAGGAGGGGACGGGGAGGGGGTCCCCGGGATGCTGTGGAGGGGGAGCGGGCACCGGGATCGGTGTCCCCAGTGCGGCGGCAGGATGCGGGAGAGGGGCTTCGGGCACGGGATGCAGGGCCAGGACAAAGGGAATGGCTTGAACCTGCCCCAGGGGAGACTGAGCTGAGCTCTTAGGCAGAAGCTCTTCCCTGGGAGGGTGCTGAGGCGCTGGCACAGGGTGCCCAGAGAAGCTGTGGCTGCCCCATCCCTGGCAGTGCTCAAGGCCAGGTTGGACACAGGGGCTTGGAGCAAGCTGCTCTATGGAAGGGGTCCCTGCCCGTGGGAGCTGGAGGAGCTTTAGGGTCCCTTCGTCCCAACCCATCCCAATCCCAGCCTGGCCCAGGAGCCCAGCACCCACCTGCCTGGCGCCGCCGCGTCCAGCACCGCTCCGCACCCTCCCGGTGAAACAGAAAGCACCCAAAAGCAGAAGCGGGGCCCCGGGATGGCACCCAAACGCCTCCCACCGAAACCAGGCAGCCCCTGCTCGCCGCGGCGCACAGCGCTGGCCTTGGGAGGATGAAGCTGTTTCACTTTCAAGTTCTCACAGTGAAGGCACGAATGCAAATAGCATCCAACCCCCCTGCAGCACCCAGGGAGCAAGTTACGTCCTGCAAAGCCGTCAGGATCCAGGGTGGGAATGCTCCTCCAGAGCCTGCTCCTGCTGCCAGGGATCCCAATCTCAAAGGGCTTCGTGTTTAAGCAGTCACGATGGTGGCCCAGGGCTGCGGGCTGCTGGGGCTGTTCTGCTGCTCCCACACCCTGCTCCAGCCGTGGGGCCATGGTGGGAATTGCCTGAGGGTGGAAGTGTGGGGTGCGCATGGAGGGAAGGCAGCGGGGGAGAACCCTGGGAGATGAGGCAGCTCCATCCCCTGTCCCGGCCATGGGCAGCTCATGGGGTGCTCCACAGAGTCATGGAATGGTTTGGGATGAAGGGACCTCAAAGCTCATCCAGTTCCAACCCCCTGCCACGGGCAGGGATGCCTGCCACTAGAGCAGCTTGCTCCAAGCCCCTTCCAAGACATTACCCCTTGTCCCAAGCCCCTCTCCAGCTTTCCTGCAGCCCCTTCAGGCACTGGAGCTGCTCTCAGGTCTCCCCTTCAGGAGCCTTCTCTTCTCCAGGCTGCCCCAGCCCAGCTCTCTCAGCCTGGCTCCAGGGCAGAGCTGCTCCAGCCCTCGCAGCAGCTCCACATCCTCCTCAGGCTGCTCCATCCATCTCCCCCATCCCTCTTTTCCCCCTTCTCCAACAGGAGCAGGAGGAAGGTGATGAGGATGGTGCGGAGCAGGAACATGAGGAGGTCACAGGGCAGCAAACAGAGGGTTCCTCATTCCTCCAGGGTCCTCCCCGTGCTTCCCTTCTCCCCCTGGAAGTAAAACCCAGGAAGGTGAAGCGGTCCCTGGACTGCAGCACGAACCGCAGCTCCCGGCGCCCCCTCCTGGGGCATCACCACCAGAAACGGGGCAAAACTGGCCAGAAATGGGCAAATCCAGCAAAAACGGGGACAAATCCGGAGCTGCTGCCCCTGTCCCTGCATGCAGCCGGAGCCCCGCAGCTCCTGACACACTTCCTGCAAGGAAAATAGGTCAGGAAGCGCTCCCCGGCCCCCCCGTGCCAGCGCTTGGGACTGAACCCAACCTCCGGGGGTCCCTCAATGCCGGGGGGGGCTTTGCCATCCCCTCTGCCCCCCAAACCTCCTCCTCCTCCTCGGGGTGCGTTAGCACCCATGGGTGCCCCAGCTCGATGGGTGCAGCCCCCCCATCAGCAGCAGGTTCCGGGTGTCCGGTGCCACCCCGGCCCCCCATTGGGTGCTCCAAACCACCCCGTCAGCACCCAAAGCCCCTGCTGCGCGGTGACGGAGCAACATTCCCGAGGGCTGGATGGACCTGCTGGGGGGGGGGGGGGGGGGATGTGGGGCACGGAGCGGTGCAGAAATCCAATGGGATTCTGAATATCCCACGGCTGATGGAGCCGCTGCCAGGCATGGAAAACAACCGGCAGCTCTCGCAGGAGCTGGATCCCGGCGCCGGCATCCCGGGGTATCCCGATGGGATCACGGCCCCCCCACCCCGCAGCGCCCATCCTGGGGGAGCGCCGCTGCTCACATTGCACCCACTGCAGCCCCCCCCCAAGCGATGGGACCCCCCCTCCCATGGCCCCGGGACGCGGCGGCAGCGACACGGAGCCAACCTCGGCATTCCCGGAGGACAAAGCGGCCGCTGTCCCGCTGCAGCCGTGACGCCGGAGGAATTCCTGAGGCCGCGGCACTGGGGCCGGGAGGAGGAGGAGGAGGAGGAGGAAGGCGCTGGGTGCTATTGGGTGCTATTGGGCGCCGCTGGGTGCCGTCGGGTGCCGCTGGGTGCGTTGGGCGCCGCTGGCAGGGATCCCGGCGCTCTCTGCCCGTGCCCGGAGCCGGGTTTCCCAATGGAAAACAAACCCCGTGCCAGGGCCTCCGGGCGCTGCTCCCCCGGGATTTATCCCGGCACCGGATCCCCGGGGTTGGCCCTCAACAAACCCCCCCTCCCACCCCCGGGTGATGGAGCCCCGGTGAGCGCAGGGATACGGGATGGGGACGGGCTGCGGCCGGGACCGGAGCGGGCATGGGGGAGCTGGGAGTGGGCTGGGAAGTGCTGGGAGTGAGGTGGGGAGTGCTGAGGGGAGCAGGGGTGTACTGGGAATGAGCTTGGGTGTACTGGGAATGAGCTGGGAAGTGCTGGGAGTGAGGTGGAGTGTCCTGGATGAGATTGGGAATTCTGAGGGGAACAGGGGTGTACTGGGAATGAGCTTGGGTGTACTGGGAATGAGCTGGGAAGTGCTGGGAGTGAGGTGGGAAGTGCTGGGAGTGAGGTGGGGAGTGCTGAGGGGAGCAGGGGTGCCCTGGGAATGAGCTTGGGTGTACTGGGGATGAGCTGGGAAGGGCTGGGAGTGAGGTGGGGAGTGCTGGGAGTGAGGTGGGGAGTGCTGAGGGGAGCAGGGGTGTACTGGGAATGAGCTTGGGTGTACTGGGAATGAGCTGGGAAGGGCTGGGAGTGAGGTGGGAAGTGCTGGGAGTGAGCTGGGAAGTGCTGGGAGTGAGGTGGGAAGTGCTGGGAATGAGATGGGGAGTGCTGAGGGGAGCAGGGGTGTACTGGGAACGAGTTTGGGTGTACTGGGAATGAGCTGGGAAGTGCTGGGAGTGAGGTGGAGTGTGCTGGATGAGATTGGGAATCCTGAGGGGAACAGGGGTGCCCTGGGAATGAGCTTGGGTGTACTGGGGATGAGCTGGGAAGGGCTGGGAGTGAGGTGGGGAGTGCTGGGAGTGAGGTGGGGAGTGCTGAGGGGAGCAGGGGTGTACTGGGAATGAGCTTGGGTGTACTGGGAATGAGCTGGGAAGTGCTGGGAGTGAGGTGGGGAGTGCTGAGGGGAGCAGGGGTGTACTGGGAATGAGCTTGGGTGTACTGGGGATGAGCTGGGAAGTGCTGGGAGTGAGGTGGAGTGTGCTGGATGAGATTGGGAATCCTGAGGGGAACAGGGGTGTACTGGGGATGAGCTTGGGTGTACTGGGAATGAGCTGGGAAGTGCTGGGAGTGAGGTGGGGAGTGCTGGGAGTGAGGTGGGGAGTGCTGAGGGGAGCAGGGGTGTACTGGGAATGAGCTTGGGTGTACTGGGAATGAGCTGGGAAGTGCTGGGAGTGAGGTGGGGAGTGCTGAGGGTAGCAGGGGTGTACTGGGAATGAGCTTGGGTGTACTGGGAATGAGCTTGGGTGTACTGGGAATGAGCTGGGAAGTGCTGGGAGTGAGGTGGAGTGTGCGGGATGAGATTGGGAATCCTGAGGGGAACAGGGGTGTACTGGGAACGAGTTTGGGTGTACTGGGAATGAGCTTGAGTGTACTGGGAATGAGCTTGAGTGTACTGGGAATGAGCTGGAAAGTGCTGGGAGTGAGGTGGGAAGTGCTGGGAATGAGATGGGGAGTGCTGAGGGGAGCAGGGGTGTACTGGGAATAAGCTTGGGTGTACTGGGAATGAGCTGGGAAGTGCTGGGAGTGAGGTGGAGTGTGCTGGATGAGATTGGGAATCCTGAGGGGAACAGGGGTGCCCTGGGAATGAGCTTGGGTGTACTGGGGATGAGCTGGGAAGGGCTGGGAGTGAGGTGGGGAGTGCTGGGAGTGAGGTGGGGAGTGCTGAGGGGAGCAGGGGTGTACTGGGAATGAGCTTGGGTGTACTGGGAATGAGCTGGGAAGTGCTGGGAGTGAGGTGGGAAGTGCTGGGAGGGAGGTGGGGAGTGCTGAGGGGAGCAGGGGTGTACTGGGAATGAGCTTGGGTGTACTGGGGATGAACTTGGGTGTACTGGGGATGAGCTTGGGTGTACTGGGAATGAGCTGGGAAGTGCTGGGAGTGAGGTGGAGTGTGCTGGATGAGATTGGGAATCCTGAGGGGAACAGGGGTGTACTGGGAATGAGCTTGGGTGTACTGGGAATGAGCTGGGAAGTGCTGGGAGTGAGCTGGGAAGTGCTGGGAGTGAGGTGGGGAGTGCTGGGAATGAGATGGGGAGTGCTGAGGGGAGCAGGGGTGTACTGGGAATGAGCTTGAGTGTACTGGGAATGAGCTGGGAAGTGCTGGGAGTGAGGTGGAGTGTGCTGGATGAGATTGGGAATTCTGAGGGGAGCAGGGGTGTACTGGGAATGAGCTTGAGTGTACTGGGAATGAGCTGGAAAGTGCTGAGAGTGAACCGGGATATACTGGGAATGAGGTGGGGAGTGCTGATTGAGATGGGACGTGCTGGGGTCAGCTGGGGGAGAGATGGGGTTGAACTGGGCTATACTGGAATTGAGCTGGGTTATACTGGGGGAGCTGGGGTGTGGTTGGGGTGAACTGGAGTTTGCTGGGGGAAGCTGGGGCATCCTGGTGTTGAGCTGGGGCATCCTGGTGTTGAGCTGGGACATACTGGTGTTGAGCTGGGGCATCCTGGTGTTGAGCTGGGACATACCGGTGTTGAGCTGGGGCATACCGGTGTTGAGCTGGGACATACCGGTGTTGAGCTGGGACATACCGGTGTTGAGCTGGGACATACCGGTGTTGAGCTGGGACATACCGGTGTTGAGCTGGGGCATACCGGTGTTGAGCTGGGACATACCGGTGTTGAGCTGGGGCATACCGGTGTTGAGCTGGGACATACCGGTGTTGAGCTGGGACATACCGGTGTTGAGCTGGGGCATACCGGTGTTGAGCTGGGACATACCGGTGTTGAGCTGGGACATACCGGTGTTGAGCTGGGGCATACCGGTGTTGAGCTGGGACATACCGGTGTTGAGCTGGGGCATACCGGTGTTGAGCTGGGACATACCGGTGTTGAGCTGGGACATACCGGTGTTGAGCTGGGACATACTGGTGTTGAGCTGGGGCATCCTGGTGTTGAGCTGGGACATACCGGTGTTGAGCTGGGGCATACCGGTGTTGAGCTGGGACATACCGGTGTTGAGCTGGGGCATACCGGTGTTGAGCTGGGACATACCGGTGTTGAGCTGGGGCATACCGGTGTTGAGCTGGGACATACCGGTGTTGAGCGGTGTTGAGCTGGGCATACCGGTGTTGAGCTGGGGCATACCGGTGTTGAGCTGGGGCATACCGGTGTTGAGCTGGGACATACCGGTGTTGAGCTGGGACATACCGGTGTTGAGCTGGGACATACCGGTGTTGAGCTGGGACATACCGGTGTTGAGCTGGGGCATACCGGTGTTGAGCTGGGACATACCGGTGTTGAGCTGGGACATACCGGTGTTGAGCTGGGGCATACCGGTGTTGAGCTGGGACATACCGGTGTTGAGCTGGGGCATACCGGTGTTGAGCTGGGACATACCGGTGTTGAGCTGGGACATACCGGTGTTGAGCTGGGACATCCTGGTGTTGAGCTGGGACATACCGGTGTTGAGCTGGGACATACCGGTGTTGAGCTGGGACATCCTGGTGTTGAGCTGGGGCATCCTGGTGTTGAGCTGGGGCATCCTGGTGTTGAGCTGGGACATACCGGTGTTGAGTTGGGACATACCGGTGTTGAGCTGGGACATACCCGTGTTGAGCTGGGACACACCGGTGTTGAGCTGGGGCATACCGGTGTTGAGCTGGGACACACCGGTGTTGAGCTGGGACATACCGGTGTTGAGCTGGGACATACCGGTGTTGAGCTGGGACATACCGGTGTTGAGCTGGCACATACCGGTGTTGAGCTGGCACATACCGGTGTTGAGCTAGGACATACCGGTGTTGAGCTGGGGCATCCTGGTGTTGAGCTGGGACATACCGGTGTTGAGCTGGGACATCCTGGTGTTGAGCTGGGACATCCTGGTGTTGAGCTGGGACACACCGGTGTTGAGCTGGGACATACCGGTGTTGAGCTGGGACATACCGGTGTTGAGTTGGGACATACCGGTGTTGAGCTGGGGCATACCGGTGTTGAGCTGGGGCATACCGGTGTTGAGCTGGGACATACCGGTGTTGAGCTGGGACATACCGGTGTTGAGCTGGGACATACCGGTGTTGAGCTGGGACATACCGGTGTTGAGCTGGGACATCCTGGTGTTGAGCTGGGGCATACCGGTGTTGAGCTGGGGCATACCGGTGTTGAGTTGGGACATACCGGTGTTGAGCTGGGGCATCCTGGTGTTGAGCTGGGACATACCGGTGTTGAGCTGGGACATACCGGTGTTGAGCTGGGCAGCACTGGGCTGGATCACACCATATGAAGAGGGGCCAGAGCCCCCTCCGGGTGTATCTGCACCCCCAGTGCCGCCATTGCCCCCCAGTCCCAGCGGAGCCCCCGCTCCAAGCCGCTTCCATGGGGCCTGGTCCCGCTCCTGGCAACGGGAGCGGGGGAATTCCCGCGGGACTCCACACAAAAACCCCATTGTTGGCAGCCTCGGGGTTCCCCCCCCCCCGCCCCATCCCCCATTCCCCGCTCCTTGCATTTGGGATAACGCAGGGGGGTGGTTTGGGGGTGAAGCCCCCCCCATCCCGCCCCGCCGCAGGGACACCAGGGAGCAGGGGATGGATCCAGCTGGACCGTGGTCCCTGCAGCGTGCAGAGCAGAACCGGGGGGCGCAGACACCATGGGCACCCCATTGCAGCACCCCAACCTCAAGGGCTCTGGGTACCCCAAAACCTCGCAGACCCCAAACCCCCCCTTTGCACCCCAACCCCATCACTCCAGTGTGACAGATCCACCCCTGGTCCCCGCTGAGCTGCCTACAATGGGGGCATCCCACAATTGCCCCCCCCCCCACTTCAAACGGTGGCCCTTGCAAAGCCTTCTTGGGGTGCCCTCCCCACCATCCTCATCCTCATCGCTCCCCATCGCATCCCCCCTGTATCCCATTGCCCTGCCTCATCCCCATGGATCTGGGGGCCCCTGCTTGGGGGAACACTGGCTTTGGGGGGCCTACTGGCATCTATTGCCCATATAGAGGTTGATGATGATGAAGATCCTGGGGAGGAGGATGAAGGCTTTGGATTCATCCCATCTTCCCATTGGACACTGGAGAACACGGAACCATTGACAGCCCCATCTCAGCATCCCATCTTGGGGGGGCTGTACCCCAGTTGGGCTGTTCCATGGGCCCTACTGGTGTTACTGGTGTGGCCCCAGTTAGTGCTGGGCTCCCAACGGTGGCATCACCACTGCCATGGGTCCAATGGTGGCTCTGGGGGGCATCAACCCAGGGACACCCCCCCCCCCCACTGGATCCCCATGGGGCCATGTCCCAGGCGCAGGATACAGAACCCCCCCCCCCCATGTCCTTGTCCCAGATTCATTTGGTTTATTCCTAAATAATCAGCTCCGGATCAAGGTACAAAACCGCCGCCATCCCCAATTCCCGAGCCGAGGCCCCCAGTGCTCACACACCGGGGGTGGGGGCCCCAGGGACCCCCCCCAACATCTGGGGATGGCAGCAGAGCCCCCTCCTCAAGTCCCTCCAATAGGCTTAGGACCTCCTCAGCACATCTGGAGCCTGAGAGGCTGGAGCCCCCCAGCACATCTGGGGTGCCAGGAGCCCCCCCAGACACACCTGAAGATGCTGGGACCCCCAACAGGGAGGTGCTAAGAGGCCCCCAAGTCCTGACAACATGAATGGAGGTGCCCCAAGTCCCCCCCCCCGAACATCTGGAGGTTCCCAACATGCTTAGAGGTACCTGACTAGAACATCTGAGATGCTGGAGGTGCACCAAGTGGGACCCCCAACAGATGCTAAGAGGCCCCCCCCCCCCTCCCCCCCCCCCCCCAGAACATCTGGAGGTGCCCAAGTCCCCCCCAATAGGCTTAGAGGTACCAGGAGCCCCCCTAGAACATCTGGAGATGCAGGAGCCCCCCAGCACATCTGGGGTGCCAGGAGCCCCCCCCCCCATACCTGAGGACACCGGGGATCCCCCCAGAACGCCTGGAGGTGCCCCCAGACCCCCAAAGCTCCCCCCCCCCAACACACCTGAAGATACTGGGACCCCCCA